>NW_027175228.1:600000-865257 GCF_028021215.1 Eschrichtius robustus
AGGCAATCCCGAGCTATTGCGGCCAGCTCCCAAAAAAGACAGTTCAAAAATGGAGCTCAGGGGCTCTGCAATTCACAAACCTGCTGAGTTATAAATGATAACTCTCGTCCACAAATATATTGAGGGAAGGCAACGAAGAGGAGTTGAAAGCAAGGCAGAATTGCAGGAAACAGGTTTCAGGAGGTAGATTCGAATCGCCTTTAAAGCACATGAAAAGTGGCAAAACATCGACAGTGATGCCCTTGGCCAACAAGGGCGTAAGCGTTTTTTCCTGAATATATTCAGGAAAAAACGCATACGCCCTTTTTGGCCAACCAAGCAACCTGGAAAGGCAAATCAGCGCTACAAAGAGGTCTCGCTTCCCATCGGTCAAAAGGGCCATGCTGCAAAAAGTGTCAAAACCAGAAATGCAGAACAGGCCATGGAGAAATGGCAGCCTTGCTACGCTGATGGGCGGGATGTAAATTGCCAACAGCCACTCTGGAGAAGTGTACGGTGTGTCCTGAAACATCGAAAAAACACAGCTTAGGGAGCATAGGGCACGTCCACTCATGGGCGTATAAATTGGGAAAACTAAAAATCAGCAAGACACAGGCACCCCAATGTTTAGGGCTGCTATGTTGACAAGAACCTCCACTTCATGACACCTTAAATATCCCAGGAAAGAGAAAAATGGATAAAGAAGTTGTGGTCCTTATGTACAAAGGAATATCACTCAGACATGAAATCAATGTCCTAAGGCTAGTAGAAGCAAGATGAGTGGATTTAGGTACGACGATTCTAAGTGAAATAAGTGACACAGAAAAAGACACTTATCATAAGCTATCACTTATAGAGGGAATGTAAAAACCGCTACACCTGAACTGAATTACAAAACAGAACAGAGTCACACGTTTAGAAAACACACTATGGCTGCTTAACGGGAAAGGTGAGGTGGGGTGATGCATAAAACAAGGGTTTCAAATTCGCTCAGATACTGTTCCATACACCCAATATGTAATAGACAAGACCTACTCCTTGCTCAGTGAACTGGACTCAACAACCCCTATTCACCGCACAAGAATATATGTGACTAGTAAGAATCGTAAAACCTATGTATTGATATCTCTCTGGAAGTGTGTCAAGTGGGTGTAAAGCTGCATAAACACAGCCGTGAAAAGCAGCTAAACCCCATTATAAAAATAAATTACTTTTAAAAACCTGTAAAACAAAGACAGTGAAAGAGAGAGAAATTCTTAAAAAATTCGTTCAGGAGCTGTGATGCAACCTGGATTGACCATATCTAGACCCACACCTGGATGAGACATAAGGGTGGACACTCTTGGGGCTGAGAGGTTGGGTGAGGTTGGGTGAGCAAACTCAGACCCTTTAAAGTAGTACTGCGTGGTACCCATCCCATGGGTCCCAAATCTCCAGGTTCAAGGGCATCTTCCTACATCGAAAACATGCATGAGAAACCCAGAAGATGGTACACCGTGTGATTTTGAAAGGTTTCTAAAACGCACCCAATTTCTCATCTCCTTGTGCTCGGGTTCGCCTTTCCAGCTACTTTACTAGCAATCTCCCTACTTGGAGAATCAGCACCTTTAAGCTCCTGTTCCCTACAGGTTGCAATTTGTCCTGAGGATGAACGGGAAGAGGGGCAACCAATGAGAGACTAGATCTAGGTGTTGGGACAGGCACAGGTCACTCTATTTTCCCATCAGGAAGAAGAATTAACCACAGGCTCAGCCTGCCGCCAGGAACCAGAATAGGGCCTGAGGCAATCCCGCGCTTTTGCGGCCAGCTCCCAAAAAAGCGAGTTGAAAAATGGAGCTCAGGGACACTGCAATTCACAAACCCGCAGAGTTATAAATGATAACTCTCATCCACAGATATATTGAGGGAAGGCAACGAAGAGGATTTGAAAGCAAGGCAGAATTGCAGGAAACAGATTTCAGGAGGTAGATTCGAATCGCCTTTAAAGCACATGAAAAGCGGCAAAACGTCGACAATGATGCCCTTGGCCAAAAAGGGCGTATGCGTTTTTTCCTGAATATATTCAGGAAAAAACGCATACGCCCTTTTTGGCCAACCAAGCAACCTGGAAAGTCAAATCAGCGCTACAAAGAAGTCTCGCTTCCCATCGGTCAAAAGGGCCATGCTGCAAAAAGTGTCAAAACCAGAAATGCAGTACAGGCCATGGAGAAATGGCAGCCTTGCTACGCTGATGGGCGGGATGTAAATTGCCAAAAGCCACACTGGAGAAGTGTACGGTGTGTCCTGAAACATCGAAAAAACACAGCTTAGGGAGCATAGGGCACGTCCACTCATGGGCGTATAAATTGGGAAAACTAAAAATCAGCAAGACACAGGCACCCCAATGTTTAGGGCTGCTATTTTGACAAGAACCTCCACTTCATGACACCTTAAATATCCCAGGAAAGAGAAAAATGGATAAAGAAGTTGTGGTCCTTATGTACAAAGGAATATCACTCAGACATGAAATCAATGTCATAAGGCTAGTAGAAGCAAGATGAGTGGATTTAGGTACGACGATTCTAAGTGAAATAAGTGACACAGAAAAAGACACTTATCATAAGCTATCACTTATAGAGGGAATGTAAAAACCGCTACACCTGAACTGAATTACAAAACAGAACAGAGTCACACGTTTAGAAAACACACTATGGCTGCTTAACGGGAAAGGTGAGGTGGGGTGATGCATAAAACAAGGGTTTCAAATTCGCTCAGATACTGTTCCATACACCCAATATGTAATAGACAAGACCTACTCCTTGCTCAGTGAACTGGACTCAACAACCCCTATTCACCGCACAAGAATATATGTGACTAGTAAGAATCGTAAAACCTATGTATTGATATCTCTCTGGAAGTGTGTCAAGTGGGTGTAAAGCTGCATAAACACAGCCGTGAAAAGCAGCTAAACCCCATTATAAAAATAAATTACTTTTAAAAACCTGTAAAACAAAGACAGTGAAAGAGAGAGAAATTCTTAAAAAATTCGTTCAGGAGCTGTGATGCAACCTGGATTGACCATATCTAGACCCACAGCTGGATGAGACATAAGGGTGGACACTCTTGGGGCTGAGAGGTTGGGTGAGGTTGGGTGAGCAAACTCAGACCCTTTAAAGTAGTACTGCGTGGTACCCATCCCATGGGTCCCAAATCTCCAGGTTCAAGGGCATCTTCCTACATCGAAAACATGCATGAGAAACCCAGAAGATGGTACACCGTGTGATTTTGAAAGGTTTCTAAAACGCACCCAATTTCTCATCTCCTTGTGCTCGGGTTCGCCTTTCCAGCTACTTTACTAGCAATCTCCCTACTTGGAGAATCAGCACCTTTAAGCTCCTGTTCCCTACAGGTTGCAATTTGTCCTGAGGATGAACGGGAAGAGGGGCAACCAATGAGAGACTAGATCTAGGTGTTGGGACAGGCACAGGTCACTCTATTTTCCCATCAGGAAGAAGAATTAACCACAGGCTCAGCCTGCCGCCAGGAACCAGAATAGGGCCTGAGGCAATCCCGCGCTTTTGCGGCCAGCTCCCAAAAAAGCGAGTTGAAAAATGGAGCTCAGGGACACTGCAATTCACAAACCCGCAGAGTTATAAATGATAACTCTCATCCACAGATATATTGAGGGAAGGCAACGAAGAGGATTTGAAAGCAAGGCAGAATTGCAGGAAACAGATTTCAGGAGGTAGATTCGAATCGCCTTTAAAGCACATGAAAAGCGGCAAAACGTCGACAATGATGCCCTTGGCCAAAAAGGGCGTATGCGTTTTTTCCTGAATATATTCAGGAAAAAACGCATACGCCCTTTTTGGCCAACCAAGCAACCTGGAAAGTCAAATCAGCGCTACAAAGAAGTCTCGCTTCCCATCGGTCAAAAGGGCCATGCTGCAAAAAGTGTCAAAACCAGAAATGCAGGACAGGCCATGGAGAAATGGCAGCCTTGCTACGCTGATGGGCGGGATGTAAATTGCCAAGAGCCACACTGGAGAAGTGTACGGTGTGTCCTGAAACATCGAAAAAACACAGCTTAGGGAGCATAGGGCACGTCCACTCATGGGCGTATAAATTGGGAAAACTAAAAATCAGCAAGACACAGGCACCCCAATGTTTAGGGCTGCTATGTTGACAAGAACCTCCACTTCATGACACCTTAAATATCCCAGGAAAGAGAAAAATGGATAAAGAAGTTGTGGTCCTTATGTACAAAGGAATATCACTCAGACATGAAATCAATGTCATAAGGCTAGTAGAAGCAAGATGAGTGGATTTAGGTACGACGTTTCTAAGTGAAATAAGTGACACAGAAAAAGACACTTATCATAAGCTATCACTTATAGAGGGAATGTAAAAACCGCTACACCTGAACTGAATTACAAAACAGAACGGAGTCACACGTTTAGAAAACACACTATGGCTGCTTAACGGGAAAGGTGAGGTGGGGTGATGCATAATACAAGGGTTTCAAATTCGCTCAGATACTGTTCCATACACCCAATATGTAATAGACAAGACCTACTCCTTGCTCAGTGAACTGGACTCAACAACCCCTAGTCACCGCACAAGAATATATGTGACTAGTAAGAATCGTAAAACCTATGTATTGATATCTCTCTGGAAGTGTGTCAAGTGGGTGTAAAGCTGCATAAACACAGCCGTGAAAAGCAGCTAAACCCCATTATAAAAATAAATTACTTTTAAAAACCTGTAAAACAAAGACAGTGAAAGAGAGAGAAATTCTTAAAAAATTCGTTCAGGAGCTGTGATGCAACCTGGATTGACCATATCTAGACCCACACCTGGATGAGACATAAGGGTGGACACTCTTGGGGCTGAGAGGTTGGGTGAGGTTGGGTGAGCAAACTCAGACCCTTTAAAGTAGTACTGCGTGGTACCCATCCCATGGGTCCCAAATCTCCAGGTTCAAGGGCATCTTCCTACATCGAAAACATGCATGAGAAACCCAGAAGATGGTACACCGTGTGATTTTGAAAGGTTTCTAAAACGCACCCAATTTCTCATCTCCTTGTGCTCGGGTTCGCCTTTCCAGCTACTTTACTAGCAATCTCCCTACTTGGAGAATCAGCACCTTTAAGCTCCTGTTCCCTACAGGTTGCAATTTGTCCTGAGGATGAACGGGAAGAGGGGCAACCAATGAGAGACTAGATCTAGGTGTTGGGACAGGCACAGGTCACTCTATTTTCCCATCAGGAAGAAGAATTAACCACAGGCTCAGCCTGCCGCCAGGAACCAGAATAGGGCCTGAGGCAATCCCGCGCTTTTGCGGCCAGCTCCCAAAAAAGCGAGTTGAAAAATGGAGCTCAGGGACACTGCAATTCACAAACCCGCAGAGTTATAAATGATAACTCTCATCCACAGATATATTGAGGGAAGGCAACGAAGAGGATTTGAAAGCAAGGCAGAATTGCAGGAAAGAGATTTCAGGAGGTAGATTCGAATCGCCTTTAAAGCACATGAAAAGCGGCAAAACGTCGACAATGATGCCCTTGGCCAAAAAGGGCGTATGCGTTTTTTCCTGAATATATTCAGGAAAAAACGCATACGCCCTTTTTGGCCAACCAAGCAACCTGGAAAGTCAAATCAGCGCTACAAAGAAGTCTCGCTTCCCATCGGTCAAAAGGGCCATGCTGCAAAAAGTGTCAAAACCAGAAATGCAGTACAGGCCATGGAGAAATGGCAGCCTTGCTACGCTGATGGGCGGGATGTAAATTGCCAAAAGCCACACTGGAGAAGTGTACGGTGTGTCCTGAAACATCGAAAAAACACAGCTTAGGGAGCATAGGGCACGTCCACTCATGGGCGTATAAATTGGGAAAACTAAAAATCAGCAAGACACAGGCACCCCAATGTTTAGGGCTGCTATTTTGACAAGAACCTCCACTTCATGACACCTTAAATATCCCAGGAAAGAGAAAAATGGATAAAGAAGTTGTGGTCCTTATGTACAAAGGAATATCACTCAGACATGAAATCAATGTCATAAGGCTAGTAGAAGCAAGATGAGTGGATTTAGGTACGACGATTCTAAGTGAAATAAGTGACACAGATAAAGACACTTATCATAAGCTATCACTTATAGAGGGAATGTAAAAACCGCTACACCTGAACTGAATTACAAAACAGAACAGAGTCACACGTTTAGAAAACACACTATGGCTGCTTAACGGGAAAGGTGAGGTGGGGTGATGCATAAAACAAGGGTTTCAAATTCGCTCAGATACCGTTCCATACACCCAATATGTAATAGACAAGACCTACTCCTTGCTCAGTGAACTGGACTCAACAACCCCTATTCACCGCACAAGAATATATGTGACTAGTAAGAATCGTAAAACCTATGTATTGATATCTCTCTGGAAGTGTGTCAAGTGGGTGTAAAGCTGCATAAACACAGCCGTGAAAAGCAGCTAAACCCCATTATAAAAATAAATTACTTTTAAAAACCTGTAAAACAAAGACAGTGAAAGAGAGAGAAATTCTTAAAAAATTCGTTCAGGAGCTGTGATGCAACCTGGATTGACCATATCTAGACCCACACCTGGATGAGACATAAGGGTGGACACTCTTGGGGCTGAGAGGTTGGGTGAGGTTGGGTGAGCAAACTCAGACCCTTTAAAGTAGTACTGCGTGGTACCCATCCCATGGGTCCCAAATCTCCAGGTTCAAGGGCATCTTCCTACATCGAAAACATGCATGAGAAACCCAGAAGATGGTACACCGTGTGATTTTGAAAGGTTTCTAAAACGCACCCAATTTCTCATCTCCTTGTGCTCGGGTTCGCCTTTCCAGCTACTTTACTAGCAATCTCCCTACTTGGAGAATCAGCACCTTTAAGCTCCTGTTCCCTACAGGTTGCAATTTGTCCTGAGGATGAACGGGAAGAGGGGCAACCAATGAGAGACTAGATCTAGGTGTTGGGACAGGCACAGGTCACTCTATTTTCCCATCAGGAAGAAGAATTAACCACAGGCTCAGCCTGCCGCCAGGAACCAGAATAGGGCCTGAGGCAATCCCGCGCTTTTGCGGCCAGCTCCCAAAAAAGCGAGTTGAAAAATGGAGCTCAGGGACACTGCAATTCACAAACCCGCAGAGTTATAAATGATAACTCTCATCCACAGATATATTGAGGGAAGGCAACGAAGAGGATTTGAAAGCAAGGCAGAATTGCAGGAAACAGATTTCAGGAGGTAGATTCGAATCGCCTTTAAAGCACATGAAAAGCGGCAAAACTTCGACAATGATGCCCTTGGCCAAAAAGGGCGTATGCGTTTTTTCCTGAATATATTCAGGAAAAAACGCATACGCCCTTTTTGGCCAACCAAGCAACCTGGAAAGTCAAATCAGCGCTACAAAGAAGTCTCGCTTCCCATCGGTCAAAAGGGCCATGCTGCAAAAAGTGTCAAAACCAGAAATGCAGTACAGGCCATGGAGAAATGGCAGCCTTGCTACGCTGATGGGCGGGATGTAAATTGCCAAAAGCCACACTGGAGAAGTGTACGGTGTGTCCTGAAACATCGAAAAAACACAGCTTAGGGAGCATAGGGCACGTCCACTCATGGGCGTATAAATTGGGAAAACTAAAAATCAGCAAGACACAGGCACCCCAATGTTTAGGGCTGCTATTTTGACAAGAACCTCCACTTCATGACACCTTAAATATCCCAGGAAAGAGAAAAATGGATTAAGAAGTTGTGGTCCTTATGTACAAAGGAATATCACTCAGACATGAAATCAATGTCATAAGGCTAGTAGAAGCAAGATGAGTGGATTTAGGTACGACGATTCTAAGTGAAATAAGTGACACAGAAAAAGACACTTATCATAAGCTATCACTTATAGAGGGAATGTAAAAACCGCTACACCTGAACTGAATTACAAAACAGAACAGAGTCACACGTGTAGAAAACACACTATGGCTGCTTAACGGGAAAGGTGAGGTGGGGTGATGCATAAAACAAGGGTTTCAAATTCGCTCAGATACTGTTCCATACACCCAATATGTAATAGACAAGACCTACTCCTTGCTCAGTGAACTGGACTCAACAACCCCTATTCACCGCACAAGAATATATGTGACTAGTAAGAATCGTAAAACCTATGTATTGATATCTCTCTGGAAGTGTGTCAAGTGGGTGTAAAGCTGCATAAACACAGCCGTGAAAAGCAGCTAAACCCCATTATAAAAATAAATTACTTTTAAAAACCTGTAAAACAAAGACAGTGAAAGAGAGAGAAATTCTTAAAAAATTCGTTCAGGAGCTGTGATGCAACCTGGATTGACCATATCTAGACCCACAGCTGGATGAGACATAAGGGTGGACACTCTTGGGGCTGAGAGGTTGGGTGAGGTTGGGTGAACAAACTCAGACCCTTTAAAGTAGTACTGCGTGGTACCCATCCCATGGGTCCCAAATCTCCAGGTTCAAGGGCATCTTCCTACATCGAAAACATGCATGAGAAACCCAGAAGATGGTACACCGTGTGATTTTGAAAGGTTTCTAAAACGCACCCCATTTCTCATCTCCTTGTGCTCGGGTTCGCCTTTCCAGCTACTTTACTAGCAATCTCCCTACTTGGAGAATCAGCACCTTTAAGCTCCTGTTCCCTACAGGTTGCAATTTGTCCTGAGGATGAACGGGAAGAGGGGCAACCAATGAGAGACTAGATCTAGGTGTTGGGACAGGCACAGGTCACTCTATTTTCCCATCAGGAAGAAGAATTAACCACAGGCTCAGCC
This sequence comes from Eschrichtius robustus, assembly GCF_028021215.1. NCBI lineage: Eukaryota > Metazoa > Chordata > Mammalia > Artiodactyla > Eschrichtiidae > Eschrichtius > Eschrichtius robustus. The sequence continues at coordinate 608,774 of NW_027175228.1, forward strand.
TGCCGCCAGGAACCAGAATAGGGCCTGAGGCAATCCCGCGCTTTTGCGGCCAGCTCCCAAAAAAGCGAGTTGAAAAATGGAGCTCAGGGACACTGCAATTCACAAACCCGCAGAGTTATAAATGATAACTCTCATCCACAGATATATTGAGGGAAGGCAACGAAGAGGATTTGAAAGCAAGGCAGAATTGCAGGAAACAGATTTCAGGAGGTAGATTCGAATCGCCTTTAAAGCACATGAAAAGCGGCAAAACGTCGACAATGATGCCCTTGGCCAAAAAGGGCGTATGCGTTTTTTCCTGAATATATTCAGGAAAAAACGCATACGCCCTTTTTGGCCAACCAAGCAACCTGGAAAGGCAAATCAGCGCTACAAAGAGGTCTCGCTTCCCATCGGTCAAAAGGGCCATGCTGCAAAAAGTGTCAAAACCAGAAATGCAGGACAGGCCATGGAGAAATGGCAGCCTTGCTACGCTGATGGGCGGGATGTAAATTGCCAACAGCCACTCTAGAGAAGTGTACGGTGTGTCCTGAAACATCGAAAAAACACAGCTTAGGGAGCATAGGGCACGTCCACTCATGGGCGTATAAATTGGGAAAACTAAAAATCAGCAAGACAAAGGCACCCCAATGTTTACGGCTGCTATGTTGACAAGAACCTCCACTTCATGACACCTTAAATATCCCAGGAAAGAGAAAAATGGATAAAGAAGTTGTGGTCCTTATGTACAATGGAATATCACTCAGACATGAAATCAATGTCATAAGGCTAGGAGAAGCAAGATGAGTGGATTTAGGTATGACGATTCTAAGTGAAATAAGTCACACAGAAAAAGACACTTATCATAAGATATCACTTATAGAGGGAATGTAAAAACCGCTACACTTGAACTGAATTACAAAACAGAACAGAGTCACACGTTTAGAAAACACACTATGGCTGCTTAACGGGAAAGGTGAGGTGGGGTGATGCATAAAACAAGGGTTTCAAATTCGCTCAGATACTGTTCCATACACCCAATATGTAATAGACAAGACCTACTCCTTGCTCAGTGAACTGGACTCAACACCCCCTATTCACCGCACAAGAATATATGTGACTAGTAAGAATCGTAAAACCTATGTATTGATATCTCTCTGGAAGTGTGTCAAGTGGGTGTAAAGCTGCATAAACACAGCCGTGAAAAGCAGCTAAACCCCATTATAAAAATAAATTACTTTTAAAAACCTGTAAAACAAAGACAGTGAAAGAGAGAGAAATTCTTAAAAAATTCGTTCAGGAGCTGTGATGCAACCTGGATTGACCATATCTAGACCCACACCTGGATGAGACATAAGGGTGGACACTCTTGGGGCTGAGAGGTTGGGTGAGGTTGGGTGAGCAAACTCAGACCCTTTAAAGTAGTACTGCGTGGTACCCATCCCATGGGTCCCAAATCTCCAGGTTCAAGGGCATCTTCCTACATCGAAAACATGCATGAGAAACCCAGAATATGGTACACCGTGTGATTTTGAAAGGTTTCTAAAACGCACCCCATTTCTCATCTCCTTGTGCTAGGGTTCGCCTTTCCAGCTACTTTACTAGAAATCTCCCTACTTGGAGAATCAGCACCTTTAAGCTCCTGTTCCCTACAGGTTGCAATTTGTCCTGAAGATGAACGGGAAGAGGAGCAAACAATGAGAGACTACATCTAGGTGTTGGGACAGGCACAGGTCACTCTATTTTCCCATCAGGAAGAAGAATTAACCACAGGCTCAGCCTGCCTCCAGGAACCAGAATAGGGCCTGAGGCAATCCCGCGCTTTTGCGGCCAGCTCCCAAAAAAGCGAGTTGAAAAATGGAGCTCAGGGACACTGCAATTCACAAACCCGCAGAGTTATAATTGATAACTCTCATCCACAGATATATTGAGGGAAGGCAACGAAGAGGATTTGAAAGCAAGGCAGAATTGCAGGAAAGAGATTTCAGGAGGTAGATTCGAATCGCCTTTAAAGCACATGAAAAGCGGCAAAACGTCGACAATGATGCCCTTGGCCAAAAAGGGCGTATGCGTTTTTTCCTGAATATATTCAGGAAAAAACGCATACGCCCTTTTTGGCCAACCAAGCAACCTGGAAAGGCAAATCAGCGCTACAAAGAAGTCTCGCTTCCCATCGGTCAAAAGGGCCATGCTGCAAAAAGTGTCAAAACCAGAAATGCAGTACAGGCCATGGAGAAATGGCAGCCTTGCTACGCTGATGGGCGGGGTGTAAATTGCCAAAAGCCACTCTGGAGAAGTGTACGGTGTGTCCTGAAACATCGAAAAAACACAGCTTAGGGAGCATAGGGCACGTCCACTCATGGGCGTATAAATTGGGAAAACTAAAAATCAGCAAGACACAGGCACCCCAATGTTTAGGGCTGCTATGTTGACAAGAACCTCCACTTCATGACACCTTAAATATCCCAGGAAAGAGAAAAATGGATAAAGAAGTTGTGGTCCTTATGTACAAAGGAATATCACTCAGACATGAAATCAATGTCATAAGGCTAGTAGAAGCAAGATGAGTGGATTTAGGTACGACGATTCTAAGTGAAATAAGTGACACAGAAAAAGACACTTATCATAAGCTATCACTTATAGAGGGAATGTAAAAACCGCTACACCTGAACTGAATTACAAAACAGAACAGAGTCACACGTTTAGAAAACACACTATGGCTGCTTAACGGGAAAGGTGAGGTGGGGTGATGCATAAAACAAGGGTTTCAAATTCGCTCAGATACCGTTCCATACACCCAATATGTAATAGACAAGACCTACTCCTTGCTCAGTGAACTGGACTCAACACCCCCTATTCACCGCACAAGAATATATCTGACTAGTAAGAATCTTAAAACCTATGTATTGATATCTCTCTGGAAGTGAGCCAAGTGGGTGTAAAGCCGCATAAACACAGCCGTGAAAAGCAGCTAAACACCATTATAAAAATAAATTACTTTTAAAAACCCGTAAAACAAAGACAGTGAAAGAGAGAGAAATTCTTACAAAATTCGTTCAGGGGCTGTGATGCAACCCGGATTGACCATATCTAGACCCACACCGGGATGAGACATAAGGGTGGACACTCTTGGGGCTGAGAGGTTGGGTGAGGTTGGGTGAGCAAACGCAGACCCTTTAAAGTAATACTGTGTGGTACCCATCCCATGGGTCCCAAATCTCCAGGTTCAAGGGCATCTTCCTACATCGAAAACATGCATGAGAAACCCAGAAGATGGTACACCGTGTGATTTTGAAAGGTTTCTAAAACGCACCCAATTTCTCATCTCCTTGTGCTCGGGTTCGCCTTTCCAGCTACTTTACTAGCAATCTCCCTACTTGGAGAACCAGCACCTTTAAGCTCCTGTTCCCTACAGGTTGCAATTTGTCCTGAGGATGAACGGGAAGAGGGGCAACCAATGAGAGACTAGATCTAGGTGTTGGGACAGGCCCAGGTCACTCTATTTTCCCATCAGGAAGAAGAATTAACCACAGGCTCAGCCTGCCGCCAGGAACCAGAATAGGGCCTGAGGCAATCCCGCGCTTTTGAGGCCAGCTCCCAAAAAAGCAAGTTGAAAAATGGAGCTCAGGGACACTGCAATTCACAAACCCGCAGAGTTATAAATGATAACTCTCATCCACAGATATATTGAGGGAAGGCAACGAAGAGGATTTGAAAGCAAGGCAGAATTGCAGGAAACAGATTTCAGGAGGTAGATTCGAATCGCCTTTAAAGCACATGAAAAGCGGCAAAACGTCGACAATGATGCCCTTGGCCAAAAAGGGCGTATGCGTTTTTTCCTGAATATATTCAGGAAAAAACGCATACGCCCTTTTTGGCCAACCAAGCAACCTGGAAAGTCAAATCAGCGCTACAAAGAAGTCTCGCTTCCCATCGGTCAAAAGGGCCATGCTGCAAAAAGTGTCAAAACCAGAAATGCAGTACAGGCCATGGAGAAATGGCAGCCTTGCTACGCTGATGGGCGGGATGTAAATTGCCAAAAGCCACACTGGAGAAGTGTACGGTGTGTCCTGAAACATCGAAAAAACACAGCTTAGGGAGCATAGGGCACGTCCACTCATGGGCGTATAAATTGGGAAAACTAAAAATCAGAACAGCACAGGCACCCCAATGTTTAGGGCTGCTATGTTGACAAGAACCTCCACTTCATGACACCTTAAATATCCCAGGAAAGAGAAAAATGGATAAAGAAGTTGTGGTCCTTATGTACAAAGGAATATCACTCAGACATGAAATCAATGTCATAAGGCTAGTAGAAGCAAGATGAGTGGATTTAGGTATGACGATTCTAAGTGAAATAAGTCACACAGAAAAAGACACTTATCATAAGATATCACTTATAGAGGGAATGTAAAAACCGCTACACTTGAACTGAATTACAAAACAGAACAGAGTCACACGTTTAGAAAACACACTATGGCTGCTTAACGGGAAAGGTGAGGTGGGGTGATGCATAAAACAAGGGTTTCAAATTCGCTCAGATACTGTTCCATACACCCAATATGTAATAGACAAGACCTACTCCTTGCTCAGTGAACTGGACTCAACACCCCCTATTCACCGCACAAGAATATATGTGACTAGTAAGAATCGTAAAACCTATGTATTGATATCTCTCTGGAAGTGTGTCAAGTGGGTGTAAAGCTGCATAAACACAGCCGTGAAAAGCAGCTAAACCCCATTATAAAAATAAATTACTTTTAAAAACCTGTAAAACAAAGACAGTGAAAGAGAGAGAAATTCTTAAAAAATTCTTTCAGGAGCTGTGATGCAACCTGGATTGACCATATCTAGACCCACACCTGGATGAGACATAAGGGTGGACACTCTTGGGGCTGAGAGGTTGGGTGAGGTTGGGTGAGCAAACTCAGACCCTTTAAAGTAGTACTGCGTGGTACCCATCCCATGGGTCCCAAATCTCCAGGTTCAAGGGCATCTTCCTACATCGAAAACATGCATGAGAAACCCAGAAGATGGTACACCGTGTGATTTTGAAAGGTTTCTAAAACGCACCCCATTTCTCATCTCCTTGTGCTCGGGTTCGCCTTTCCAGCTACTTTACTAGCAATCTCCCTACTTGGAGAATCAGCACCTTTAAGCTCCTGTTCCCTACAGGTTGCAATTTGTCCTGAGGATGAACGGGAAGAGGGGCAACCAATGAGAGACTAGATCTAGGTGTTGGGACAGGCACAGGTCACTCTATTTTCCCATCAGGAAGAAGAATTAACCACAGGCTCAGCCTGCCGCCAGGAACCAGAATAGGGCCTGAGGCAATCCCGCGCTTTTGCGGCCAGCTCCCAAAAAAGCGAGTTGAAAAATGGAGCTCAGGGACACTGCAATTCACAAACCCGCAGAGTTATAAATGATAACTCTCATCCACAGATATATTGAGGGAAGGCAACGAAGAGGATTTGAAAGCAAGGCAGAATTGCAGGAAACAGATTTCAGGAGGTAGATTCGAATCGCCTTTAAAGCACATGAAAAGCGGCAAAAAGTCGACAATGATGCCCTTGGCCAAAAAGGGCGTATGCGTTTTTTCCTGAATATATTCAGGAAAAAATGCATACGCCCTTTTTGGCCAACCAAGCAACCTGGAAAGGCAAATCAGCGCTACAAAGAGGTCTCGCTTCCCATCGGTCAAAAGGGCCATGCTGCAAAAAGTGTCAAAACCAGAAATGCAGGACAGGCCATGGAGAAATGGCAGCCTTGCTACGCTGATGGGCGGGATGTAAATTGCCAAAAGCCACTCTGGAGAAGTGTACGGTGTGTCCTGAAACATCGAAAAAACACAGCTTAGGGAGCATAGGGCACGTCCACTCATGGGCGTATAAATTGGGAAAACTAAAAATCAGCAAGACACAGGCACCCCAATGTTTAGGGCTGCTATGTTGACAAGAACCTCCACTTCATGACACCTTAAATATCCCAGGAAAGAGAAAAATGGATAAAGAAGTTGTGGTCCTTATGTACAAAGGAATATCCCTCAGACATGAAATCAATGTCATAAGGCTAGTAGAAGCAAGATGAGTGGATTTAGGTATGACGATTCTAAGTGAAATAAGTCACACAGAAAAAGACACTTATCATAAGCTATCACTTATAGAGGGAATGTAAAAACCGCTACACTTGAACTGAATTACAAAACAGAACAGAGTCACACGTTTAGAAAACACATTATGGCTGCTTAACGGGAAAGGTGAGGTGGGGTGATGCATAAAACAAGGGTTTCAAATTCGCTCAGATACTGTTCCATACACCCAATATGTAATAGACAAGACCTACTCCTTGCTCAGTGAACTGGACTCAACACCCCCTATTCACCGCACAAGAATATATCTGACTAGTAAGAATCGTAAAACCTATGTATTGATATCTCTCTGGAAGTGAGCCAAGTGGGTGTAAAGCCGCATAAACACAGCCGTGAAAAGCAGCTAAACCCCATTATAAAAATAAATTACTTTTAAAAACCCGTAAAACAAAGACAGTGAAAGAGAGAGAAATTCTTACAAAATTCGTTCAGGGGCTGTGATGCAACCTGGATTGACCATATCTAGACCCACACCTGGATGAGACATAAGGGTGGACACTCTTGGGGCTGAGAGGTTGGGTGAGGTTGGGTGAGCAAACTCAGACCCTTTAAAGTAGTACTGCGTGGGACCCATCCCATGGGTCCCAAATCTCCAGGTTCAAGGGCATCTTCCTACATCGAAAACATGCATGAGAAACCCAGAAGATGGTACACCGTGTGATTTTGAAAGGTTTCTAAAACGCACCCCATTTCTCATCTCCTTGTGCTAGGGTTCGCCTTTCCAGCTACTTTACTAGCAATCTCCCTACTTGCAGAATCAGCACCTTTAAGCTCCTGTTCCCTACAGGTTGCAATTTGTCCTGAAGATGAACGGGAAGAGGGGCAAACAATGAGAGACTATATCTAGGTGTTGGGACAGGCACAGGTCACTCTATTTTCCCATCAGGAAGAAGAATTAACCACAGGCTCAGCCTGCCTCCAGGAACCAGAATAGGGCCTGAGGCAATCCCGCGCTTTTGCGGCCAGCTCCCAAAAAAGCGAGTTGAAAAATGGAGCTCAGGGACACTGCAATTCACAAACCCGCAGAGTTATAATTGATAACTCTCATCCACAGATATATTGAGGGAAGGCAACGAAGAGGATTTGAAAGCAAGGCAGAATTGCAGGAAAGAGATTTCAGGAGGTAGATTCGAATCGCCTTTAAAGCACATGAAAAGCGGCAAAACGTCGACAATGATGCCCTTGGCCAAAAAGGGCGTATGCGTTTTTTCCTGAATATATTCAGGAAAAAACGCATACGCCCTTTTTGGCCAACCAAGCAACCTGGAAAGGCAAATCAGCGCTACAAAGAAGTCTCGCTTCCCATCGGTCAAAAGGGCCATGCTGCAAAAAGTGTCAAAACCAGAAATGCAGTACAGGCCATGGAGAAATGGCAGCCTTGCTACGCTGATGGGCGGGGTGTAAATTGCCAAAAGCCACTCTGGAGAAGTGTACGGTGTGTCCTGAAACATCGAAAAAACACAGCTTAGGGAGCATAGGGCACGTCCACTCATGGGCGTATAAATTGGGAAAACTAAAAATCAGCAAGACACAGGCACCCCAATGTTTAGGGCTGCTATGTTGACAAGAACCTCCACTTCATGACACCTTAAATATCCCAGGAAAGAGAAAAATGGATAAAGAAGTTGTGGTCCTTATGTACAAAGGAATATCACTCAGACATGAAATCAATGTCATAAGGCTAGTAGAAGCAAGATGAGTGGATTTAGGTACGACGATTCTAAGTGAAATAAGTGACACAGAAAAAGACACTTATCATAAGCTATCACTTATAGAGGGAATGTAAAAACCGCTACACCTGAACTGAATTACAAAACAGAACAGAGTCACACGTTTAGAAAACACACTATGGCTGCTTAACGGGAAAGGTGAGGTGGGGTGATGCATAAAACAAGGGTTTCAAATTCGCTCAGATACCGTTCCATACACCCAATATGTAATAGACAAGACCTACTCCTTGCTCAGTGAACTGGACTCAACACCCCCTATTCACCGCACAAGAATATATCTGACTAGTAAGAATCTTAAAACCTATGTATTGATATCTCTCTGGAAGTGAGCCAAGTGGGTGTAAAGCCGCATAAACACAGCCGTGAAAAGCAGCTAAACACCATTATAAAAATAAATTACTTTTAAAAACCCGTAAAACAAAGACAGTGAAAGAGAGAGAAATTCTTACAAAATTCGTTCAGGGGCTGTGATGCAACCCGGATTGACCATATCTAGACCCACACCGGGATGAGACATAAGGGTGGACACTCTTGGGGCTGAGAGGTTGGGTGAGGTTGGGTGAGCAAACTCAGACCCTTTAAAGTAATACTGCGTGGTACCCATCCCATGGGTCCCAAATCTCCAGGTTCAATGGCATCTTCCTACATCGAAAACATGCATGAGAAACCCAGAAGATGGTACACCATGTGATTTTGAAAGGTTTCTAAAACGCACCCAATTTCTCATCTCCTTGTGCTCGGGTTCACCTTTCCAGCTACTTTACTAGCAATCTCCCTACTTGGAGAATCAGCACCTTTAACCTCCTGTTCCCTACAGGTTGCAATTTGTCCTGAGGATGAACGGGAAGAGGGGAAACAAATGAGAGACTAGATCTAGGTGTTGGGACAGGCACAGGTCACTCTATTTTCCCATCAGGAAGAAGAATTAAACACAGGCTCAGCCTGCCGCCGGGAACCAGAATAGGGCCTGAGGCAATCCCGAGCTATTGCGGCCAGCTCCCAAAAAAGACAGTTCAAAAATGGAGCTCAGGGGCACTGCAATTCACAAACCTGCTGAGTTATAAATGATAACTCTCGTCCACAAATATATTGAGGGAAGGCAACGAAGAGGAGTTGAAAGCAAGGCAGAATTGCAGGAAACAGGTTTCAGGAGGTAGATTCGAATCGCCTTTAAAGCACATGAAAAGTGGCAAAACATCGACAGTGATGCCCTTGGCCAAAAAGGGCGTAAGCGTTTTTTCCTGAATATATTCAGGAAAAAACGCATACGCCCTTTTTGGCCAAACAAGCAACCTGGAAAGGCAAATCAGCGCTACAAAGAAGTCTCGCTTCCCATCCGTCAAAAGGGCCATGCTGCAAAATTTTTCAAAACCAGAAATGCAGGACAGGCCATGGAGAAATGGCAGCCTTGCTACGCTGATGGGCGGGATGTAAATTGCCAACAGCCACTCTGGAGAAGTGTACGGTGTGTCCTGAAACATCGAAAAAACACAGCTTAGGGAGCATAGGGCACGTCCACTCATGGGCGTATAAATTGGGAAAACTAAAAATCAGCAAGACACAGGCACCCCAATGTTTAGGGCTGCTATGTTGACAAGAACCTCCACTTCATGACACCTTAAATATCCCAGGAAAGAGAAACATGGATAAAGAAATTGTGGTCCTTATGTACAAAGGAATATCCCTCAGACATGAAATCAATGTCATAAGGCTAGTAGAAGCAAGATGAGTGGATTTAGGTATGACGATGCTAAGTGAAATAAGTCACACAGAAAAAGACACTTATCATAAGCTATCACTTATAGAGGGAATGTAAAAACCGCTACACTTGAACTGAATTACAAAACAGAACAGAGTCACACGTTTAGAAAACACACTATGGCTGCTTAACGGGAAAGATGAGGTGGGGTGATGCATAAAACAAGGGTTTCAAATTCGCTCAGATACTGTTCCATACACCCAATATGTAATAGACAAGACGTACTCCTTGCTCAGTGAACTGGACTCAACATCCCCTATTCACCGCACAAGAATATATCTGACTAGTAAGAATCGTAAAACCTATGTATTGATATCTCTCTGGAAGTGAGCCAAGTGGGTGTAAAGCCGCATAAACACAGCCGTGAAAAGCAGCTAAACCCCATTATAAAAATAAATTACTTTTAAAAACCCGTAAAACAAAGACAGTGAAAGAGAGAGAAATTCTTACAAAATTCGTTCAGGGGCTGTGATGCAACCTGGATTGACCATATCTAGACCCACACATGGATGAGACATAAGGGTGGACACTCTTGGGGCTGAGAGGTTGGGTGAGGTTGGGTGAGCAAACGCAGAACCTTTAAAGTAATACTGTGTGGTACCCATCCCATGGGTCCCAAATCTCCAGGTTCAAGGGCATCTTCCTACATCGAAAACATGCATGAGAAACCCAGAAGATGGTACACCGTGTGATTTTGAAAGGTTTCTAAAACGCACCCAATTTCTCATCTCCTTGTGCTCGGGTTCGCCTTTCCAGCTACTTTACTAGCAATCTCCCTACTTGGAGAACCAGCACCTTTAAGCTCCTGTTCCCTACAGGTTGCAATTTGTCCTGAGGATGAACGGGAAGAGGGGCAACCAATGAGAGACTAGATCTAGGTGTTGGGACAGGCCCAGGTCACTCTATTTTCCCATCAGGAAGAAGAATTAACCACAGGCTCAGCCTGCCGCCAGGAACCAGAATAGGGCCTGAGGCAATCCCGCGCTTTTGCGGCCAGCTCCCAAAAAAGCAAGTTGAAAAATGGAGCTCAGGGACACTGCAATTCACAAACCCGCAGAGTTATAAATGATAACTCTCATCCACAGATATATTGAGGGAAGGCAACGAAGAGGATTTGAAAGCAAGGCAGAATTGCAGGAAACAGATTTCAGGAGGTAGATTCGAATCGCCTTTAAAGCACATGAAAAGCGGCAAAACGTCGACAATGATGCCCTTGGCCAAAAAGGGCGTATGCGTTTTTTCCTGAATATATTCAGGAAAAAATGCATACGCCCTTTTTGGCCAATCAAGCAACCTGGAAAGGCAAATCAGCGCTACAAAGAGGTCTCGCTTCCCATCGGTCAAAAGGGCCATGCTGCAAAAAGTGTCAAAACCAGAAATGCAGGACAGGCCATGGAGAAATGGCAGCCTTGCTACGCTGATGGGCGGGATGTAAATTGCCAAAAGCCACTCTGGAGAAGTGTACGGTGTGTCCTGAAACATCGAAAAAACACAGCTTAGGGAGCATAGGGCACGTCCACTCATGGGCGTATAAATTGGGAAAACTAAAAATCAGCAAGACACAGGCACCCCAATGTTTAGGGCTGCTATGTTGACAAGAACCTCCACTTCATGACACCTTAAATATCCCAGGAAAGAGAAAAATGGATAAAGAAGTTGTGGTCCTTATGTACAAAGGAATATCCCTCAGACATGAAATCAATGTCATAAGGCTAGTAGAAGCAAGATGAGTGGATTTAGGTATGACGATTCTAAGTGAAATAAGTCACACAGAAAAAGACACTTATCATAAGCTATCACTTATAGAGGGAATGTAAAAACCGCTACACTTGAACTGAATTACAAAACAGAACAGAGTCACACGTTTAGAAAACACATTATGGCTGCTTATCGGGAAAGGTGAGGTGGGGTGATGCATAAAACAAGGGTTTCAAATGCGCTCAGATACTGTTCCATACACCCAATATGTAATAGACAAGACCTACTCCTTGCTCAGTGAACTGGACTCAACACCCCCTATTCACCGCACAAGAATATATCTGACTAGTAAGAATCGTAAAACCTATGTATTGATATCTCTCTGGAAGTGAGCCAAGTGGGTGTAAAGCCGCATAAACACAGCCGTGAAAAGCAGCTAAACCCCATTATAAAAATAAATTACTTTTAAAAACCCGTAAAACAAAGACAGTGAAAGAGAGAGAAATTCTTACAAAATTCGTTCAGGGGCTGTGATGCAACCTGGATTGACCATATCTAGACCCACACCTGGATGAGACATAAGGGTGGACACTCTTGGGGCTGAGAGGTTGGGTGAGGTTGGGTGAGCAAACTCAGACCCTTTAAAGTAGTACTGCGTGGTACCCATCCCATGGGTCCCAAATCTCCAGGTTCAAGGGCATCTTCCTACATCGAAAACATGCATGAGAAACCCAGAAGATGGTACACCGTGTGATTTTGAAAGGTTTCTAAAACGCACCCCATTTCTCATCTCCTTGTGCTAGGGTTCGCCTTTCCAGCTACTTTACTAGCAATCTCCCTACTTGGAGAATCAGCACCTTTAAGCTCCTGTTCCCTACAGGTTGCAATTTGTCCTGAGGATGAACGGGAAGAGGGGCAACCAATGAGAGACTAGATCTAGGTGTTGGTAGAGGCACAGGTCACTCTATTTTCCCATCAGGAAGAAGAATTAACCACAGGCTCAGCCTGCCGCCAGGAACCAGAATAAGGCCTGAGGCAATCTCGCGCTTTTGTGGCCAGCTCCCAAAAAAGCGAGTTGAAAAATGGAGCTCAGGGACACTGCAATTCACAAACCCGCAGAGTTATAAATGATAACTCTCATCCACAGATATATTGAGGGAAGGCAACGAAGAGGATTTGAAAGCAAGGCAGAATTGCAGGAAGCAGATTTCAGGAGGTAGATTCGAATCGCCTTTAAAGCACATGAAAAGCGGCAAAACGTCGACAATGATGCCCTTGGCCAAAAAGGGCGTATGCGTTTTTTCCTGAATATATTCAGGAAAAAACGCATACGCCCTTTTTGCCCAACCAAGCAACCTGGAAAGGCAAATCAGCGCTACAAAGAGGTCTCGCTTCCCATCGGTCAAAAGGGCCATGCTGCAAAAAGTGTCAAAACCAGAAATGCAGGACAGGCCATGGAGAAATGGCAGCCTTGCTACGCTGATGGGCGGTATGTAAATTGCCAACAGCCACTCTGGAGAAGTGTACGGTGTGTCCTGAAACATCGAAAAAACACAGCTTAGGGAGCATAGGGCACGTCCACTCATGGGCGTATAAATTGGGAAAACTAAAAATCAGCAAGAGAAAGGCACCCCAATGTTTAGGGCTGCTATGTTGACAAGAACCTCCACTTCATGACACCTTAAATATCCCAGGAAAGAGAAAAATGGATAAAGAAGTTGTGGTCCTTATGTACAATGGAATATCACTCAGACATGAAATCAATGTCATAAGGCTAGTAGAAGCAAGATGAGTGGATTTAGGTATGACGATTCTAAGTGAAATAAGTCACACAGAAAAAGACACTTATCATAAGATATCACTTATAGAGGGAATGTAAAAACCGCTACACTTGAACTGAATTACAAAACAGAACAGAGTCACACGTTTAGAAAACACACTATGGCTGCTTAACGGGAAAGGTGAGGTGGGGTGATGCATAAAACAAGGGTTTCAAATTCGCTCAGATACTGTTCCATACACCCAATATGTAATAGACAAGACCTACTCCTTGCTCAGTGAACTGGACTCAACACCCCCTATTCACCGCACAAGAATATATGTGACTAGTAAGAATCGTAAAACCTATGTATTGATATCTCTCTGGAAGTGTGTCAAGTGGGTGTAAAGCTGCATAAACACAGCCGTGAAAAGCAGCTAAACCCCATTATAAAAATAAATTACTTTTAAAAACCTGTAAAACAAAGACAGTGAAAGAGAGAGAAATTCTTAAAAAATTCGTTCAGGAGCTGTGATGCAACCTGGATTGACCATATCTAGACCCACACCTGGATGAGACATAAGGGTGGACACTCTTGGGGCTGAGAGGTTGGGTGAGGTTGGGTGAGCAAACTCAGACCCTTTAAAGTAGTACTGCGTGGTACCCATCCCATGGGTCCCAAATCTCCAGGTTCAAGGGCATCTTCCTACATCGAAAACATGCATGAGAAACCCAGAGGATGGTACACCGTGTGATTTTGAAAGGTTTCTAAAACGCACCCCATTTCTCATCTCCTTGTGCTAGGGTTCGCCTTTCCAGCTACTTTACTAGCAATCTCCCTACTTGCAGAATCAGCACCTTTAAGCTCCTGTTCCCTACAGGTTGCAATTTGTCCTGAGGATGAACGGGAAGAGGGGCAACCAATGAGAGACTAGATCTAGGTGTTGGGACAGGCCCAGGTCACTCTATTTTCCCATCAGGAAGAAGAATTAACCACAGGCTCAGCCTGCCGCCAGGAACCAGAATAGGGCCTGAGGCAATCCCGCGCTTTTGCGGCCAGCTCCCAAAAAAGCGAGTTGAAAAATGGAGCTCAGGGACACTGCAATTCACAAACCCGCAGAGTTATAAATGATAACTCTCATCCACAGATATATTGAGGGAAGGCAACGAAGAGGATTTGAAAGCAAGGCAGAATTGCAGGAAAGAGATTTCAGGAGGTAGATTCGAATCGCCTTTAAAGCACATGAAAAGCGGCAAAACGTCGACAATGATGCCCTTGGCCAAAAAGGGCGTATGCGTTTTTTCCTGAATATATTCAGGAAAAAACGCATACGCCCTTTTTGGCCAACCAAGCAACCTGGAAAGGCAAATCAGCGCTACAAAGAAGTCTCGCTTCCCATCGGTCAAAAGGGCCATGCTGCAAAAAGTGTCAAAACCAGAAATGCAGTACAGGCCATGGAGAAATGGCAGCCTTGCTACGCTGATGGGCGGGGTGTAAATTGCCAAAAGCCACTCTGGAGAAGTGTACGGTGTGTCCTGAAACATCGAAAAAACACAGCTTAGGGAGCATAGGGCACGTCCACTCATGGGCGTATAAATTGGGAAAACTAAAAATCAGCAAGACACAGGCACCCCAATGTTTAGGGCTGCTATGTTGACAAGAACCTCCACTTCATGACACCTTAAATATCCCAGGAAAGAGAAAAATGGATAAAGAAGTTGTGGTCCTTATGTACAAAGGAATATCACTCAGACATGAAATCAATGTCATAAGGCTAGTAGAAGCAAGATGAGTGGATTTAGGTACGACGATTCTAAGTGAAATAAGTGACACAGAAAAAGACACTTATCATAAGCTATCACTTATAGAGGGAATGTAAAAACCGCTACACCTGAACTGAATTACAAAACAGAACAGAGTCACACGTTTAGAAAACACACTATGGCTGCTTAACGGGAAAGGTGAGGTGGGGTGATGCATAAAACAAGGGTTTCAAATTCGCTCAGATACCGTTCCATACACCCAATATGTAATAGACAAGACCTACTCCTTGCTCAGTGAACTGGACTCAACACCCCCTATTCACCGCACAAGAATATATCTGACTAGTAAGAATCTTAAAACCTATGTATTGATATCTCTCTGGAAGTGAGCCAAGTGGGTGTAAAGCCGCATAAACACAGCCGTGAAAAGCAGCTAAACACCATTATAAAAATAAATTACTTTTAAAAACCCGTAAAACAAAGACAGTGAAAGAGAGAGAAATTCTTACAAAATTCGTTCAGGGGCTGTGATGCAACCCGGATTGACCATATCTAGACCCACACCGGGATGAGACATAAGGGTGGACACTCTTGGGGCTGAGAGGTTGGGTGAGGTTGGGTGAGCAAACTCAGACCCTTTAAAGTAATACTGCGTGGTACCCATCCCATGGGTCCCAAATCTCCAGGTTCAAAGGCATCTTCCTACATCGAAAACATGCATGAGAAACCCAGAAGATGGTACACCATGTGATTTTGAAAGGTTTCTAAAACGCACCCAATTTCTCATCTCCTTGTGCTCGGGTTCACCTTTCCAGCTACTTTACTAGCAATCTCCCTACTTGGAGAATCAGCACCTTTAACCTCCTGTTCCCTACAGGTTGCAATTTGTCCTGAGGATGAACGGGAAGAGGGGAAACAAATGAGAGACTAGATCTAGGTGTTGGGACAGGCACAGGTCACTCTATTTTCCCATCAGGAAGAAGAATTAAACACAGGCTCAGCCTGCCGCCGGGAACCAGAATAGGGCCTGAGGCAATCCCGAGCTATTGCGGCCAGCTCCCAAAAAAGACAGTTCAAAAATGGAGCTCAGGGGCACTGCAATTCACAAACCTGCTGAGTTATAAATGATAACTCTCGTCCACAAATATATTGAGGGAAGGCAACGAAGAGGAGTTGAAAGCAAGGCAGAATTGCAGGAAACAGGTTTCAGGAGGTAGATTCGAATCGCCTTTAAAGCACATGAAAAGTGGCAAAACATCGACAGTGTTGCCCTTGGCCAAAAAGGGCGTAAGCGTTTTTTCCTGAATATATTCAGGAAAAAACGCATACGCCCTTTTTGGCCAAACAAGCAACCTGGAAAGGCAAATCAGCGCTACAAAGAAGTCTCGCTTCCCATCCGTCAAAAGGGCCATGCTGCAAAATTTTTCAAAACCAGAAATGCAGGACAGGCCATGGAGAAATGGCAGCCTTGCTACGCTGATGGGCGGGATGTAAATTGCCAACAGCCACTCTGGAGAAGTGTACGGTGTGTCCTGAAACATCGAAAAAACACAGCTTAGGGAGCATAGGGCACGTCCACTCATGGGCGTATAAATTGGGAAAACTAAAAATCAGCAAGACACAGGCACCCCAATGTTTAGGGCTGCTATGTTGACAAGAACCTCCACTTCATGACACCTTAAATATCCCAGGAAAGAGAAAAATGGATAAAGAAGTTGTGGTCCTTATGTACAAAGGAATATCCCTCAGACATGAAATCAATGTCATAAGGCTAGTAGAAGCAAGATGAGTGGATTTAGGTATGACGATGCTAAGTGAAATAAGTCACACAGAAAAAGACACTTATCATAAGCTATCACTTATAGAGGGAATGTAAAAACCGCTACACTTGAACTGAATTACAAAACAGAACAGAGTCACACGTTTAGAAAACACACTATGGCTGCTTAACGGGAAAGATGAGGTAGGGTGATGCATAAAACAAGGGTTTCAAATTCGCTCAGATACTGTTCCATACACCCAATATGTAATAGACAAGACGTACTCCTTGCTCAGTGAACTGGACTCAACATCCCCTATTCACCGCACAAGAATATATCTGACTAGTAAGAATCGTAAAACCTATGTATTGATATCTCTCTGGAAGTGAGCCAAGTGGGTGTAAAGCCGCATAAACACAGCCGTGAAAAGCAGCTAAACCCCATTATAAAAATAAATTACTTTTAAAAACCCGTAAAACAAAGACAGTGAAAGAGAGAGAAATTCTTACAAAATTCGTTCAGGGGCTGTGATGCAACCTGGATTGACCATATCTAGACCCACACCTGGATGAGACATAAGGGTGGACACTCTTGGGGCTGAGAGGTTGGGTGAGGTTGGGTGAGCAAACGCAGACCCTTTAAAGTAATACTGTGTGGTACCCATCCCATGGGTCCCAAATCTCCAGGTTCAAGGGCATCTTCCTACATCGAAAACATGCATGAGAAACACAGAAGAGGGTACACCGTGTGATTTTGAAAGGTTTCTAAAACGCACCTCATTTCTCATCTCCTTGTGCTCGGGTTCGCCTTTCCAGCTACTTTACTAGCAATCTCCCTACTTGGAGAACCAGCACCTTTAAGCTCCTGTTCCCTACAGGTTGCAATTTGTCCTGAGGATGAACGGGAAGAGGGGCAACCAATGAGAGACTAGATCTAGGTGTTGGGACAGGCACAGGTCACTCTATTTTCCCATCAGGAAGAAGAATTAACCACAGGCTCAGCCTGCCGCCAGGAACCAGAATAGGGCTTGAGGCAATCCCGTGCTTTTGCGGCCAGCTCCCAAAAAAGACAGTTGAAAAATGGAGATCAGGGGCACTGCAATTCACAAACCTGCAGAGTTATAAATGATAACTCTCGTCCACAAATATATTGAGGGAAGGCAACGAAGAGGATTTGAAAGCAAGGCAGAATTGCAGGAAACAGGTTTCAGGAGGTAGATTCGAATCGCCTTTAAAGCACATGAAAAGTGGCAAAACGTCGACAGTGATGCCCTTGGCCAAAAAGGGCGTAAGCGTTTTTTCCTGAATATATTCAGGAAAAAACGCATACGCCCTTTTTGGCCAACCAAGCAACCTGGAAAGGCAAATCAGCGCTACAAAGAAGTCTCGCTTCCCATCGGTCAAAAGGGCCATGCTGCAAAAAGTGTCAAAACCAGAAATGCAGTACAGGCCATGGAGAAATGGCAGCCTTGCTACGCTGATGGGCGGGATGTAAATTGCCAAAAGCCACTCTGGAGAAGTGTACGGTGTGTCCTGAAACATCGAAAAAACACAGCTTAGGGAGCATAGGGCACATCCACTCATGGGCGTATAAATTGGGAAAACTAAAAATCAGCAAGACACAGGCACCCCAATGTTTAGGGCTGCTATGTTGACAAGAACCTCCACTTCATGACACCTTAAATATCCCAGGAAAGAGATAAATGGATAAAGAAGTTGTGGTCCTTATGTACAAAGGAATATCCCTCAGACATGAAATCAATGTCATAAGGCTAGTAGAAGCAAGATGAGTGGATTTAGGTATGACGATTCTAAGTGAAATAAGTCACACAGAAAAAGACACTTATCATAAGCTATCACTTATAGAGGGAATGTAAAAACCGCTACACTTGAACTGAATTACAAAACAGAACAGAGTCACACGTTTAGAAAACACACTATGGCTGCTTAACGGGAAAGGTGAGGTGGGGTGATGCATAAAACAAGGGTTTCAAATTCGCTCAGATACTGTTCCATACACCCAATATGTAATAGACAAGACCTACTCCTTGCTCAGTGAACTGGACTCAACAACCCCTATTCACCGCGCAAGAATATATCTGACTAGTAAGAATCGTAAAACCTATGTATTGATATCTCTCTGGAAGTGAGCCAAGTGGGTGTAAAGCCGCATAAACACAGCCGTGAAAAGCAGCTAAACCCCATTATAAAAATAAATTACTTTTAAAAACCCGTAAAACAAAGACAGTGAAAGAGAGATAAATTCTTACAAAATTCGTTCAGGGGCTGTGATGCAACCTGGATTGACCATATCTAGACCCACACCTGGATGAGACATAAGGGTGGACACTCTTGGGGCTGAGAGGTTGGGTGAGGTTGGGTGAGCAAACTCAGACCCTTTAAAGTAGTACTGCGTGGTACCCATCCCATGGGTCCCAAATCTCCAGGTTCAATAGCATCTTCCTACATCGAAAACATGCATGAGAAACCCAGAGGATGGTACACCGTGTGATTTTGAAAGGTTTCTAAAACGCACCCCATTTCTCATCTCCTTGTGCTAGGGTTCGCCTTTCCAGCTACTTTACTAGCAATCTCCCTACTTGCAGAATCAGCACCTTTAAGCTCCTGTTCCCTACAGGTTGCAATTTGTCCTGAAGATGAACGGGAAGAGGGGCAAACAATGAGAGACTAGATCTAGGTGTTGGGACAGGCACATGTCACTCTATTTTCCCATCAGGAAGAAGAATTAACCACAGGCTCAGCCTGCCTCCAGGAACCAGAATAGGGCCTGAGGCAATCCCGCGCTTTTGCGGCCAGCTCCCAAAAAAGCGAGTTGAAAAATGGAGCTCAGGGACACTGCAATTCACAAACCCGCAGAGTTATAATTGATAACTCTCATCCACAGATATATTGAGGGAAGGCAACGAAGAGGATTTGAAAGCAATGCAGAATTGCAGGAAAGAGATTTCAGGAGGTAGATTCGAATCGCCTTTAAAGCACATGAAAAGCGGCAAAACGTCGACAATGATGCCCTTGGCCAAAAAGGGCGTATGCGTTTTTTCCTGAATATATTCAGGAAAAAACGCATACGCCCTTTTTGGCCAAACAAGCAACCTGGAAAGGCAAATCAGCGCTACAAAGAAGTCTCGCTTCCCATCCGTCAAAAGGGCCATGCTGCAAAAAGTGTCAAAACCAGAAATGCAGTACAGGCCTTGGAGAAATGGCCGCCTTGCTACGCTGATGGGCGGGGTGTAAATTGCCAAAAGCCACTCTGGAGAAGTGTACGGTGTGTCCTGAAACATCGAAAAAACACAGCTTAGGGAGCATAGGGCACGTCCACTCATGGGCGTATAAATTGGGAAAACTAAAAATCAGCAAGACACAGGCACCCCAATGTTTAGGGCTGCTATGTTGACAAGAACCTCCACTTCATGACACCTTAAATATCCCAGGAAAGAGAAAAATGGATAAAGAAGTTGTGGTCCTTATGTACAAAGGAATATCACTCAGACATGAAATCAATGTCATAAGGCTAGTAGAAGCAAGATGAGTGGATTTAGGTACGACGATTCTAAGTGAAATAAGTGACACAGAAAAAGACACTTATCATAAGCTATCACTTATAGAGGGAATGTAAAAACCGCTACACTTGAACTGAATTACAAAACAGAACAGAGTCACACGTTTAGAAAACACACTATGGCTGCTTAACGGGAAAGGTGAGGTGGGGTGATGCATAAAACAAGGGTTTCAAATTCGCTCAGATACCGTTCCATACACCCAATATGTAATAGACAAGACCTACTCCTTGCTCAGTGAACTGGACTCAACACCCCCTATTCACCGCACAAGAATATATCTGACTAGTAAGAATCTTAAAACCTATGTATTGATATCTCTCTGGAAGTGAGCCACGTGGGTGTAAAGCCGCATAAACACAGCCGTGAAAAGCAGCTAAACACCATTATAAAAATAAATTACTTTTAAAAACCCGTAAAACAAAGACAGTGAAAGAGAGAGAAATTCTTACAAAATTCGTTCAGGGGCTGTGATGCAACCCGGATTGACCATATCTAGACCCACACCGGGATGAGACATAAGGGTGGACACTCTTGGGGCTGAGAGGTTGGGTGAGGTTGGGTGAGCAAACTCAGACCCTTTAAAGTAATACTGCGTGGTACCCATCCCATGGGTCCCAAATCTCCAGGTTCAAAGGCATCTTCCTACATCGAAAACATGCATGAGAAACCCAGAAGATGGTACACCATGTGATTTTGAAAGGTTTCTAAAACGCACCCAATTTCTCATCTCCTTGTGCTCGGGTTCACCTTTCCAGCTACTTTACTAGCAATCTCCCTACTTGGAGAATCAGCACCTTTAACCTCCTGTTCCCTACAGGTTGCAATTTGTCCTGAGGATGAACGGGAAGAGGGGAAACAAATGAGAGACTAGATCTAGGTGTTGGGACAGGCACAGGTCACTCTATTTTCCCATCAGGAAGAAGAATTAAACACAGGCTCAGCCTGCCGCCGGGAACCAGAATAGGGCCTGAGGCAATCCCGAGCTATTGCGGCCAGCTCCCAAAAAAGACAGTTCAAAAATGGAGCTCAGGGGCTCTGCAATTCACAAACCTGCTGAGTTATAAATGATAACTCTCGTCCACAAATATATTGAGGGAAGGCAACGAAGAGGAGTTGAAAGCAAGGCAGAATTGCAGGAAACAGGTTTCAGGAGGTAGATTCGAATCGCCTTTAAAGCACATGAAAAGTGGCAAAACATCGACAGTGATGCCCTTGGCCAACAAGGGCGTAAGCGTTTTATCCTGAATATATTCAGGAAAAAACGCATACGCCCTTTTTGGCCAACCAAGCAACCTGGAAAGGCAAATCAGTGCTACAAAGAAGTCTCGCTTCCCATCCGTCAAAAGGGCCATGCTGCAAAATTTTTCAAAACCAGAAATGCAGGACAGGCCATGGAGAAATGGCAGCCTTGCTACGCTGATGGGCGGGATGTAAATTGCCAACAGCCACTCTGGAGAAGTGTACGGTGTGTCCTGAAACATCGAAAAAACACAGCTTAGGGAGCATAGGGCACGTCCACTCATGGGCGTATAAATTGGGAAAACTAAAAATCAGCAAGACACAGGCACCCCAATGTTTAGGGCTGCTATGTTGACAAGAACCTCCACTTCATGACACCTTAAATATCCCAGGAAAGAGAAAAATGGATAAAGAAGTTGTGGTCCTTATGTACAAAGGAATATCACTCAGACATGAAATCAATGTCATAAGGCTAGTAGAAGCAAGATGAGTGGATTTAGGTACGACGATTCTAAGTGAAATAAGTCACACAGAAAAAGACACTTATCATAAGCTATCACTTATAGAGGGAATGTAAAAACCGCTACACTTGAACTGAATTACAAAACAGAACAGAGTCACACGTTTAGAAAACACACTATGGCTGCTTAACGGGAAAGATGAGGTGGGGTGATGCATAAAACAAGGGTTTCAAATTCGCTCAGATACTGTTCCATACACCCAATATGTAATAGACAAGACGTACTCCTTGCTCAGTGAACTGGACTCAACATCCCCTATTCACCGCACAAGAATATATCTGACTAGTAAGAATCGTAAAACCTATGTATTGATATCTCTCTGGAAGTGAGCCAAGTGGGTGTAAAGCCGCATAAACACAGCCGTGAAAAGCAGCTAAACCCCATTATAAAAATAAATTACTTTTAAAAACCCGTAAAACAAAGACAGTGAAAGAGAGAGAAATTCTTACAAAATTCGTTCAGGGGCTGTGATGCAACCTGGATTGACCATATCTAGACCCACACCTGGATGAGACATAAGGGTGGACACTCTTGGGGCTGAGAGGTTGGGTGAGGTTGGGTGAGCAAACGCAGACCCTTTAAAGTAATACTGTGTGGTACCCATCCCATGGGTCCCAAATCTCCAGGTTCAAGGGCATCTTCCTACATCGAAAACATGCATGAGAAACCCAGAAGATGGTACACCGTGTGATTTTGAAAGGTTTCTAAAACGCACCCAATTTCTCATCTCCTTGTGCTCGGGTTCGCCTTTCCAGCTACTTTACTAGCAATCTCCCTACTTGGAGAACCAGCACCTTTAAGCTCCTGTTCCCTACAGGTTGCAATTTGTCCTGAGGATGAACGGGAAGAGGGGCAACCAATGAGAGACTAGATCTAGGTGTTGGGACAGGCCCAGGTCACTCTATTTTCCCATCAGGAAGAAGAATTAACCACAGGCTCAGCCTGCCGCCAGGAAACAGAATAGGGCCTGAGGCAATCCCGCGCTTTTGCGGCCAGCTCCCAAAAAAGCGAGTTGAAAAATGGAGCTCAGGGACACTGCAATTCACAAACCCGCAGAGTTATAAATGATAACTCTCATCCACAGATATATTGAGGGAAGGCAACGAAGAGGATTTGAAAGCAAGGCAGAATTGCAGGAAAGAGATTTCAGGAGGTAGATTCGAATCGCCTTTAAAGCACATGAAAAGCGGCAAAACGTCGACAATGATGCCCTTGGCCAAAAAGGGCGTATGCGTTTTTTCCTGAATATATTCAGGAAAAAACGCATACGCCCTTTTTGGCCAACCAAGCAACCTGGAAAGGCAAATCAGCGCTACAAAGAGGTCTCGCTTCCCATCGGTCAAAAGGGCCATGCTGCAAAAAGTGTCAAAACCAGAAATGCAGGACAGGCCATGGAGAAATGGCAGCCTTGCTACGCTGATGGGCGGGATGTAAATTGCCAACAGCCACTCTGGAGAAGTGTACGGTGTGTCCTGAAACATCGAAAAAACACAGCTTAGGGAGCATAGGGCACCTCCACTCATGGGCGTATAAATTGGGAAAACTAAAAATCAGCAAGACACAGGCACCCAAAAGTTTAGGGCTGCTCTGTTGACAAGAACCTCCACTTCATGACACCTTAAATATCCCAGGAAAGAGAAAAATGGATAAAGAAGTTGTAGTTCTTATGTACAAAGGAATATCCCTCAGACATGAAATCAATGTCATAAGGCTAGTAGAAGCAAGATGAGTGGATTTAGGTATGACGATTCTAAGTGAAATAAGTCACACAGAAAAAGACACTTATCATAAGCTATCACTTATAGAGGGAATGTAAAAACCGCTACACTTGAACTGAATTACAAAACAGAACAGAGTCACACGTTTAGAAAACACACTATGGCTGCTTAACGGGAAAGGTGAGGTGGGGTGATGCATAAAACAAGGGTATCAAATTCGCTCAGATACTGTTCCATACACCCAATATGTAATAGACAAGACCTACTCCTTGCTCAGTGAACTGGACTCAACACCCCCTATTCACCGCACAAGAATATATCTGACTAGTAAGAATCGTAAAACCTATGTATTGATATCTCTCTGGAAGTGAGCCAAGTGGGTGTAAAGCCGCATAAACACAGCCGTGAAAAGCAGCTAAACCCCATTATAAAAATAAATTACTTTTAAAAACCCGTAAAACAAAGACAGTGAAAGAGAGAGAAATTCTTACAAAATTCGTTCAGGGGCTGTGATGCAACCTGGATTGACCATATCTAGACCCACACCGGGATGAGACATAAGGGTGGACACTCTTGGGGCTGAGAGGTTGGGTGAGGTTGGGTGAGCAAACGCAGACCCTTTAAAGTAATACTGTGTGGTACCCATCCCATTGGTCCCAAATCTCCAGGTTCAAGGGCATCTTCCTACATCGAAAACATGCATGAGAAACCCAGAAGATGGTACACCGTGTGATTTTGAAAGGTTTCTAAAACGCACCCAATTTCTCATCTCCTTGTGCTCGGGTTCGCCTTTCCAGCTACTTTACTAGCAATCTCCCTACTTGGAGAATCAGCACCTTTAAGCTCCTGTTCCCTACAGGTTGCAATTTGTCCTGAGGATGAACGGGAAGAGGGGCAACCAATGAGAGACTAGATCTAGGTGTTGGGACAGGCACAGGTCACTCTAATTTCCCATCAGGAAGAAGAATTAAACACAGGCTCAGCCTGCCGCCGGGAACCAGAATAGGGCCTGAGGCAATCCCGTGCTTTTGCGGCCAGCTCCCAAAAAAGACAGTTGAAAAATGGAGATCAGGGGCACTGCAATTCACAAACCTGCAGAGTTATAAATGATAACTCTCGTCCACAAATATATTGAGGGAAGGCAACGAAGAGGATTTGAAAGCAAGGCAGAATTGCAAGAAACAGGTTTCAGGAGGTAGATTCGAATCGCCTTTAAAGCACATGAAAAGTGGCAAAACGTCGACAGTGATGCCCTTGGCCAAAAAGGGCGTAAGCGTTTTTTCCTGAATATATTCAGGAAAAAACGCATACGCCCTTTTTGGCCAAGCAAGCAACCTGGAAAGGCAAATCAGCGCTACAAAGAAGTCTCGCTTCCCATCGGTCAAAAGGGCCATGCTGCAAAAAGTGTCAAAACCAGAAATGCAGTACAGGCCATGGAGAAATGGCAGCCTTGCTACGCTGATGGGCGGGATGTAAATTGCCAAAAGCCACTCTGGAGAAGTGTACGGTGTGTCCTGAAACATCGAAAAAACACAGCTTAGGGAGCATAGGGCACATCCACTCATGGGCGTATAAATTGGGAAAACTAAAAATCAGCAAGACACAGGCACCCCAATGTTTAGGGCTGCTATGTTGACAAGAACCTCCACTTCATGACACCTTAAATATCCCAGGAAAGAGATAAATGGATAAAGAAGTTGTGGTCCTTATGTACAAAGGAATATCCCTCAGACATGAAATCAATGTCATAAGGCTAGTAGAAGCAAGATGAGTGGATTTAGGTATGACGATTCTAAGTGAAATAAGTCACACAGAAAAAGACACTTATCATAAGCTATCACTTATAGAGGGAATGTAAAAACCGCTACACTTGAACTGAATTACAAAACAGAACAGAGTCACACGTTTAGAAAACACACTATGGCTGCTTAACGGGAAAGGTGAGGTGGGGTGATGCATAAAACAAGGGTTTCAAATTCGCTCAGATACTGTTCCATACACCCAATATGTAATAGACAAGACCTACTCCTTGCTCAGTGAACTGGACTCAACACCCCCTATTCACCGCGCAAGAATATATCTGACTAGTAAGAATCGTAAAACCTATGTATTGATATCTCTCTGGAAGTGAGCCAAGTGGGTGTAAAGCCGCATAAACACAGCCGTGAAAAGCAGCTAAACCCCATTATAAAAATAAATTACTTTTAAAAACCCGTAAAACAAAGACAGTGAAAGAGAGATAAATTCTTACAAAATTCGTTCAGGGGCTGTGATGCAACCTGGATTGACCATATCTAGACCCACACCTGGATGAGACATAAGGGTGGACACTCTTGGGGCTGAGAGGTTGGGTGAGGTTGGGTGAGCAAACTCAGACCCTTTAAAGTAGTACTGCGTGGTACCCATCCCATGGGTCCCAAATCTCCAGGTTCAAGGGCATCTTCCTACATCGAAAACATGCATGAGAAACCCAGAGGATGGTACACCGTGTGATTTTGAAAGGTTTCTAAAACGCACCCCATTTCTCATCTCCTTGTGCTAGGGTTCGCCTTTCCAGCTACTTTACTAGCAATCTCCCTACTTGCAGAATCAGCACCTTTAAGCTCCTGTTCCCTACAGGTTGCAATTTGTCCTGAAGATAAACGGGAAGAGGGGCAAACAATGAGAGACTAGATCTAGGTGTTGGGACAGGCACAGGTCACTCTATTTTCCCATCAGGAAGAAGAATTAACCACAGGCTCAGCCTGCCTCCAGGAACCAGAATAGGGCCTGAGGCAATCCCGCGCTTTTGCGGCCAGCTCCCAAAAAAGCGAGTTGAAAAATGGAGCTCAGGGACACTGCAATTCACAAACCCGCAGAGTTATAATTGATAACTCTCATCCACAGATATATTGAGGGAAGGCAACGAAGAGGATTTGAAAGCAATGCAGAATTGCAGGAAAGAGATTTCAGGAGGTAGATTCGAATCGCCTTTAAAGCACATGAAAAGCGGCAAAAGGTCGACAATGATGCCCTTGGCCAAAAAGGGCGTATGCGTTTTTTCCTGAATATATTCAGGAAAAAACGCATACGCCCTTTTTGGCCAAACAAGCAACCTGGAAAGGCAAATCAGCGCTACAAAGAAGTCTCGCTTCCCATCCGTCAAAAGGGCCATGCTGCAAAAAGTGTCAAAACCAGAAATGCAGTACAGGCCTTGGAGAAATGGCAGCCTTGCTACGCTGATGGGCGGGGTGTAAATTGCCAAAAGCCACTCTGGAGAAGTGTACGGTGTGTCCTGAAACATCGAAAAAACACAGCTTAGGGAGCATAGGGCACGTCCACTCATGGGCGTATAAATTGGGAAAACTAAAAATCAGCAAGACACAGGCACCCCAATGTTTAGGGCTGCTATGTTGACAAGAACCTCCACTTCATGACACCTTAAATATCCCAGGAAAGAGAAAAATGGATAAAGAAGTTGTGGTCCTTATGTACAAAGGAATATCACTCAGACATGAAATCAATGTCATAAGGCTAGTAGAAGCAAGATGAGTGGATTTAGGTACGACGATTCTAAGTGAAATAAGTGACACAGAAAAAGACACTTATCATAAGCTATCACTTATAGAGGGAATGTAAAAACCGCTACACTTGAACTGAATTACAAAACAGAACAGAGTCACACGTTTAGAAAACACACTATGGCTGCTTAACGGGAAAGGTGAGGTGGGGTGATGCATAAAACAAGGGTTTCAAATTCGCTCAGATACCGTTCCATACACCCAATATGTAATAGACAAGACCTACTCCTTGCTCAGTGAACTGGACTCAACACCCCCTATTCACCGCACAAGAATATATCTGACTAGTAAGAATCTTAAAACCTATGTATTGATATCTCTCTGGAAGTGAGCCAAGTGGGTGTAAAGCCGCATAAACACAGCCGTGAAAAGCAGCTAAACACCATTATAAAAATACATTACTTTTAAAAACCCGTAAAACAAAGACAGTGAAAGAGAGAGAAATTCTTACAAAATTCGTTCAGTGGCTGTGATGCAACCCGGATTGACCATATCTAGACCCACACCGGGATGAGACATAAGGGTGGACACTCTTGGGGCTGAGAGGTTGGGTGAGGTTGGGTGAGCAAACTCAGACTCTTTAAATTAATACTGCGTGGTACCCATCCCATGGGTCCCAAATCTCCAGGTTCAAAGGCATCTTCCTACATCGAAAACATGCATGAGAAACCCAGAAGATGGTACACCATGTGATTTTGAAAGGTTTCTAAAACGCACCCAATTTCTCATCTCCTTGTGCTCGGGTTCACCTTTCCAGCTACTTTACTAGCAATCTCCCTACTTGGAGAATCAGCACCTTTAACCTCCTGTTCCCTACAGGTTGCAATTTGTCCTGAGGATGAACGGGAAGAGGGGAAACAAATGAGAGACTAGATCTAGGTGTTGGGACAGGCACAGGTCACTCTATTTTCCCATCAGGAAGAAGAATTAAACACAGGCTCAGCCTGCCGCCGGGAACCAGAATAGGGCCTGAGGCAATCCCGAGCTATTGCGGCCAGCTCCCAAAAAAGACAGTTCAAAAATGGAGCTCAGGGGCTCTGCAATTCACAAACCTGCTGAGTTATAAATGATAACTCTCGTCCACAAATATATTGAGGGAAGGCAACGAAGAGGAGTTGAAAGCAAGGCAGAATTGCAGGAAACAGGTTTCAGGAGGTAGATTCGAATCGCCTTTAAAGCACATGAAAAGTGGCAAAACATCGACAGTGATGCCCTTGGCCAACAAGGGCGTAAGCGTTTTTTCCTGAATATATTCAGGAAAAAACGCATACGCCCTTTTTGGCCAACCAAGCAACCTGGAAAGGCAAATCAGTGCTACAAAGAAGTCTCGCTTCCCATCCGTCAAAAGGGCCATGCTGCAAAATTTTTCAAAACCAGAAATGCAGGACAGGCCATGGAGAAATGGCAGCCTTGCTACGCTGATGGGCGGGATGTAAATTGCCAACAGCCACTCTGGAGAAGTGTACGGTGTGTCCTGAAACATCGAAAAAACACAGCTTAGGGAGCATAGGGCACGTCCACTCATGGGCGTATAAATTGGGAAAACTAAAAATCAGCAAGACACAGGCACCCCAATGTTTAGGGCTGCTATGTTGACAAGAACCTCCACTTCATGACACCTTAAATATCCCAGGAAAGAGAAAAATGGATAAAGAAGTTGTGGTCCTTATGTACAAAGGAATATCACTCAGACATGAAATCAATGTCATAAGGCTAGTAGAAGCAAGATGAGTGGATTTAGGTACGACGATTCTAAGTGAAATAAGTGACACAGAAAAAGACACTTATCATAAGCTATCACTTATAGAGGGAATGTAAAAACCGCTACACTTGAACTGAATTACAAAACAGAACAGAGTCACACGTTTAGAAAACACACTATGGCTGCTTAACGGGAAAGGTGAGGTGGGGTGATGCATAAAACAAGGGTTTCAAATTCGCTCAGATACCGTTCCATACACCCAATATGTAATAGACAAGACCTACTCCTTGCTCAGTGAACTGGACTCAACACCCCCTATTCACCGCACAAGAATATATCTGACTAGTAAGAATCTTAAAACCTATGTATTGATATCTCTCTGGAAGTGAGCCAAGTGGGTGTAAAGCCGCATAAACACAGCCGTGAAAAGCAGCTAAACACCATTATAAAAATAAATTACTTTTAAAAACCCGTAAAACAAAGACAGTGAAAGAGAGAGAAATTCTTACAAAATTCGTTCAGGGGCTGTGATGCAACCCGGATTGACCATATCTAGACCCACACCGGGATGAGACATAAGGGTGGACACTCTTGGGGCTGAGAGGTTGGGTGAGGTTGGGTGAGCAAACTCAGACCCTTTAAATTAATACTGCGTGGTACCCATCCCATGGGTCCCAAATCTCCAGGTTCAAAGGCATCTTCCTACATCGAAAACATGCATGAGAAACCCAGAAGATGGTACACCATGTGATTTTGAAAGGTTTCTAAAACGCACCCAATTTCTCATCTCCTTGTGCTCGGGTTCACCTTTCCAGCTACTTTACTAGCAATCTCCCTACTTGGAGAATCAGCACCTTTAACCTCCTGTTCCCTACAGGTTGCAATTTGTCCTGAGGATGAACGGGAAGAGGGGAAACAAATGAGAGACTAGATCTAGGTGTTGGGACAGGCACAGGTCACTCTATTTTCCCATCAGGAAGAAGAATTAAACACAGGCTCAGCCTGCCGCCGGGAACCAGAATAGGGCCTGAGGCAATCCCGAGCTATTGCGGCCAGCTCCCAAAAAAGACAGTTCAAAAATGGAGCTCAGGGGCTCTGCAATTCACAAACCTGCTGAGTTATAAATGATAACTCTCGTCCACAAATATATTGAGGGAAGGCAACGAAGAGGAGTTGAAAGCAAGGCAGAATTGCAGGAAACAGGTTTCAGGAGGTAGATTCGAATCGCCTTTAAAGCACATGAAAAGTGGCAAAACATCGACAGTGATGCCCTTGGCCAACAAGGGCGTAAGCGTTTTTTCCTGAATATATTCAGGAAAAAACGCATACGCCCTTTTTGGCCAACCAAGCAACCTGGAAAGGCAAATCAGTGCTACAAAGAAGTCTCGCTTCCCATCCGTCAAAAGGGCCATGCTGCAAAATTTTTCAAAACCAGAAATGCAGGACAGGCCATGGAGAAATGGCAGCCTTGCTACGCTGATGGGCGGGATGTAAATTGCCAACAGCCACTCTGGAGAAGTGTACGGTGTGTCCTGAAACATCGAAAAAACACAGCTTAGGGAGCATAGGGCACGTCCACTCATGGGCGTATAAATTGGGAAAACTAAAAATCAGCAAGACACAGGCACCCCAATGTTTAGGGCTGCTATGTTGACAAGAACCTCCACTTCATGACACCTTAAATATCCCAGGAAAGAGAAAAATGGATAAAGAAGTTGTGGTCCTTATGTACAAAGGAATATCACTCAGACATGAA
This sequence comes from Eschrichtius robustus, assembly GCF_028021215.1. Lineage (NCBI taxonomy): Eukaryota > Metazoa > Chordata > Mammalia > Artiodactyla > Eschrichtiidae > Eschrichtius > Eschrichtius robustus. The sequence continues at coordinate 639,447 of NW_027175228.1, forward strand.
ATCAATGTCATAAGGCTAGTAGAAGCAAGATGAGTGGATTTAGGTACGACGATTCTAAGTGAAATAAGTGACACAGAAAAAGACACTTATCATAAGCTATCACTTATAGAGGGAATGTAAAAACCGCTACACCTGAACTGAATTACAAAACAGAACAGAGTCACACGTTTAGAAAACACACTATGGCTGCTTAACGGGAAAGGTGAGGTGGGGTGATGCATAAAACAAGGGTTTCAAATTCGCTCAGATACCGTTCCATACACCCAATATGTAATAGACAAGACCTACTCCTTGCTCAGTGAACTGGACTCAACACCCCCTATTCACCGCACAAGAATATATCTGACTAGTAAGAATCTTAAAACCTATGTATTGATATCTCTCTGGAAGTGAGCCAAGTGGGTGTAAAGCCGCATAAACACAGCCGTGAAAAGCAGCTAAACACCATTATAAAAATAAATTACTTTTAAAAACCCGTAAAACAAAGACAGTGAAAGAGAGAGAAATTCTTACAAAATTCGTTCAGGGGCTGTGATGCAACCCGGATTGACCATATCTAGACCCACACCGGGATGAGACATAAGGGTGGACACTCTTGGGGCTGAGAGGTTGGGTGAGGTTGGGTGAGCAAACTCAGACCCTTTAAAGTAATACTGCGTGGTACCCATCCCATGGGTCCCAAATCTCCAGGTTCAAAGGCATCTTCCTACATCGAAAACATGCATGAGAAACCCAGAAGATGGTACACCATGTGATTTTGAAAGGTTTCTAAAACGCACCCAATTTCTCATCTCCTTGTGCTCGGGTTCACCTTTCCAGCTACTTTACTAGCAATCTCCCTACTTGGAGAATCAGCACCTTTAACCTCCTGTTCCCTACAGGTTGCAATTTGTCCTGAGGATGAACGGGAAGAGGGGAAACAAATGAGAGACTAGATCTAGGTGTTGGGAGAGGCACAGGTCACTCTATTTTCCCATCAGGAAGAAGAATTAAACACAGGCTCAGCCTGCCGCCGGGAACCAGAATAGGGCCTGAGGCAATCCCGAGCTATTGCGGCCAGCTCCCAAAAAAGACAGTTCAAAAATGGAGCTCAGGGGCACTGCAATTCACAAACCTGCTGAGTTATAAATGATAACTCTCGTCCACAAATATATTGAGGGAAGGCAACGAAGAGGAGTTGAAAGCAAGGCAGAATTGCAGGAAACAGGTTTCAGGAGGTAGATTCGAATCGCCTTTAAAGCACATGAAAAGTGGCAAAACATCGACAGTGATGCCCTTGGCCAACAAGGGCGTAAGCGTTTTTTCCTGAATATATTCAGGAAAAAACGCATACGCCCTTTTTGGCCAACCAAGCAACCTGGAAAGGCAAATCAGTGCTACAAAGAAGTCTCGCTTCCCATCCGTCAAAAGGGCCATGCTGCAAAATTTTTCAAAACCAGAAATGCAGGACAGGCCATGGAGAAATGGCAGCCTTGCTACGCTGATGGGCGGGATGTAAATTGCCAACAGCCACTCTGGAGAAGTGTACGGTGTGTCCTGAAACATCGAAAAAACACAGCTTAGGGAGCATAGGGCACGTCCACTCATGGGCGTATAAATTGGGAAAACTAAAAATCAGCAAGACACAGGCACCCCAATGTTTAGGGCTGCTATGTTGACAAGAACCTCCACTTCATGACACCTTAAATATCCCAGGAAAGAGAAAAATGGATAAAGAAGTTGTGGTCCTTATGTACAAAGGAATATCACTCAGACATGAAATCAATGTCATAAGGCTAGTAGAAGCAAGATGAGTGGATTTAGGTACGACGATTCTAAGTGAAATAAGTGACACAGAAAAAGACACTTATCATAAGCTATCACTTATAGAGGGAATGTAAAAACCGCTACACTTGAACTGAATTACAAAACAGAACAGAGTCACACGTTTAGAAAACACACTATGGCTGCTTAACGGGAAAGGTGAGGTGGGGTGATGCATAAAACAAGGGTTTCAAATTCGCTCAGATACCGTTCCATACACCCAATATGTAATAGACAAGACCTACTCCTTGCTCAGTGAACTGGACTCAACACCCCCTATTCACCGCACAAGAATATATCTGACTAGTAAGAATCTTAAAACCTATGTATTGATATCTCTCTGGAAGTGAGCCAAGTGGGTGTAAAGCCGCATAAACACAGCCGTGAAAAGCAGCTAAACACCATTATAAAAATACATTACTTTTAAAAACCCGTAAAACAAAGACAGTGAAAGAGAGAGAAATTCTTACAAAATTCGTTCAGGGGCTGTGATGCAACCCGGATTGACCATATCTAGACCCACACCGGGATGAGACATAAGGGTGGACACTCTTGGGGCTGAGAGGTTGGGTGAGGTTGGGTGAGCAAACTCAGACTCTTTAAATTAATACTGCGTGGTACCCATCCCATGGGTCCCAAATCTCCAGGTTCAAAGGCATCTTCCTACATCGAAAACATGCATGAGAAACCCAGAAGATGGTACACCATGTGATTTTGAAAGGTTTCTAAAACGCACCCAATTTCTCATCTCCTTGTGCTCGGGTTCACCTTTCCAGCTACTTTACTAGCAATCTCCCTACTTGGAGAATCAGCACCTTTAACCTCCTGTTCCCTACAGGTTGCAATTTGTCCTGAGGATGAACGGGAAGAGGGGAAACAAATGAGAGACTAGATCTAGGTGTTGGGACAGGCACAGGTCACTCTATTTTCCCATCAGGAAGAAGAATTAAACACAGGCTCAGCCTGCCGCCGGGAACCAGAATAGGGCCTGAGGCAATCCCGAGCTATTGCGGCCAGCTCCCAAAAAAGACAGTTCAAAAATGGAGCTCAGGGGCTCTGCAATTCACAAACCTGCTGAGTTATAAATGATAACTCTCGTCCACAAATATATTGAGGGAAGGCAACGAAGAGGAGTTGAAAGCAAGGCAGAATTGCAGGAAACAGGTTTCAGGAGGTAGATTCAAATCGCCTTTAAAGCACATGAAAAGTGGCAAAACATCGACAGTGATGCCCTTGGCCAACAAGGGCGTAAGCGTTTTTTCCTGAATATATTCAGGAAAAAACGCATACGCCCTTTTTGGCCAACCAAGCAACCTGGAAAGGCAAATCAGTGCTACAAAGAAGTCTCGCTTCCCATCCGTCAAAAGGGCCATGCTGCAAAATTTTTCAAAACCAGAAATGCAGGACAGGCCATGGAGAAATGGCAGCCTTGCTACGCTGATGGGCGGGATGTAAATTGCCAACAGCCACTCTGGAGAAGTGTACGGTGTGTCCTGAAACATCGAAAAAACACAGCTTAGGGAGCATAGGGCACGTCCACTCATGGGCGTATAAATTGGGAAAACTAAAAATCAGCAAGACACAGGCACCCCAATGTTTAGGGCTGCTATGTTGACAAGAACCTCCACTTCATGACACCTTAAATATCCCAGGAAAGAGAAAAATGGATAAAGAAGTTGTGGTCCTTATGTACAAAGGAATATCACTCAGACATGAAATCAATGTCATAAGGCTAGTAGAAGCAAGATGAGTGGATTTAGGTACGACGATTCTAAGTGAAATAATTGACACAGAAAAAGACACTTATCATAAGCTATCACTTATAGAGGGAATGTAAAAACCGCTACACTTGAACTGAATTACAAAACAGAACAGAGTCACACGTTTAGAAAACACACTATGGCTGCTTAACGGGAAAGGTGAGGTGGGGTGATGCATAAAACAAGGGTTTCAAATTCGCTCAGATACCGTTCCATACACCCAATATGTAATAGACAAGACCTACTCCTTGCTCAGTGAACTGGACTCAACACCCCCTATTCACCGCACAAGAATATATCTGACTAGTAAGAATCTTAAAACCTATGTATTGATATCTCTCTGGAAGTGAGCCAAGTGGGTGTAAAGCCGCATAAACACAGCCGTGAAAAGCAGCTAAACACCATTATAAAAATAAATTACTTTTAAAAACCCGTAAAACAAAGACAGTGAAAGAGAGAGAAATTCTTACAAAATTCGTTCAGGGGCTGTGATGCAACCCGGATTGACCATATCTAGACCCACACCGGGATGAGACATAAGGGTGGACACTCTTGGGGCTGAGAGGTTGGGTGAGGTTGGGTGAGCAAACTCAGACCCTTTAAATTAATACTGCGTGGTACCCATCCCATGGGTCCCAAATCTCCAGGTTCAAAGGCATCTTCCTACATCGAAAACATGCATGAGAAACCCAGAAGATGGTACACCATGTGATTTTGAAAGGTTTCTAAAACGCACCCAATTTCTCATCTCCTTGTGCTCGGGTTCACCTTTCCAGCTACTTTACTAGCAATCTCCCTACTTGGAGAATCAGCACCTTTAACCTCCTGTTCCCTACAGGTTGCAATTTGTCCTGAGGATGAACGGGAAGAGGGGAAACAAATGAGAGACTAGATCTAGGTGTTGGGACAGGCACAGGTCACTCTATTTTCCCATCAGGAAGAAGAATTAAACACAGGCTCAGCCTGCCGCCGGGAACCAGAATAGGGCCTGAGGCAATCCCGAGCTATTGCGGCCAGCTCCCAAAAAAGACAGTTCAAAAATGGAGCTCAGGGGCTCTGCAATTCACAAACCTGCTGAGTTATAAATGATAACTCTCGTCCACAAATATATTGAGGGAAGGCAACGAAGAGGAGTTGAAAGCAAGGCAGAATTGCAGGAAACAGGTTTCAGGAGGTAGATTCGAATCGCCTTTAAAGCACATGAAAAGTGGCAAAACATCGACAGTGATGCCCTTGGCCAACAAGGGCGTAAGCGTTTTTTCCTGAATATATTCAGGAAAAAACGCATACGCCCTTTTTGGCCAACCAAGCAACCTGGAAAGGCAAATCAGTGCTACAAAGAAGTCTCGCTTCCCATCCGTCAAAAGGGCCATGCTGCAAAATTTTTCAAAACCAGAAATGCAGGACAGGCCATGGAGAAATGGCAGCCTTGCTACGCTGATGGGCGGGATGTAAATTGCCAACAGCCACTCTGGAGAAGTGTACGGTGTGTCCTGAAACATCGAAAAAACACAGCTTAGGGAGCATAGGGCACGTCCACTCATGGGCGTATAAATTGGGAAAACTAAAAATCAGCAAGACACAGGCACCCCAATGTTTAGGGCTGCTATGTTGACAAGAACCTCCACTTCATGACACCTTAAATATCCCAGGAAAGAGAAAAATGGATAAAGAAGTTGTGGTCCTTATGTACAAAGGAATATCACTCAGACATGAAATCAATGTCATAAGGCTAGTAGAAGCAAGATGAGTGGATTTAGGTACGACGATTCTAAGTGAAATAAGTGACACAGAAAAAGACACTTATCATAAGCTATCACTTATAGAGGGAATGTAAAAACCGCTACACCTGAACTGAATTACAAAACAGAACAGAGTCACACGTTTAGAAAACACACTATGGCTGCTTAACGGGAAAGGTGAGGTGGGGTGATGCATAAAACAAGGGTTTCAAATTCGCTCAGATACCGTTCCATACACCCAATATGTAATAGACAAGACCTACTCCTTGCTCAGTGAACTGGACTCAACACCCCCTATTCACCGCACAAGAATATATCTGACTAGTAAGAATCTTAAAACCTATGTATTGATATCTCTCTGGAAGTGAGCCAAGTGGGTGTAAAGCCGCATAAACACAGCCGTGAAAAGCAGCTAAACACCATTATAAAAATAAATTACTTTTAAAAACCCGTAAAACAAAGACAGTGAAAGAGAGAGAAATTCTTACAAAATTCGTTCAGGGGCTGTGATGCAACCCGGATTGACCATATCTAGACCCACACCGGGATGAGACATAAGGGTGGACACTCTTGGGGCTGAGAGGTTGGGTGAGGTTGGGTGAGCAAACTCAGACCCTTTAAAGTAATACTGCGTGGTACCCATCCCATGGGTCCCAAATTTCCAGGTTCAAAGGCATCTTCCTACATCGAAAACATGCATGAGAAACCCAGAAGATGGTACACCATGTGATTTTGAAAGGTTTCTAAAACGCACCCAATTTCTCATCTCCTTGTGCTCGGGTTCACCTTTCCAGCTACTTTACTAGCAATCTCCCTACTTGGAGAATCAGCACCTTTAACCTCCTGTTCCCTACAGGTTGCAATTTGTCCTGAGGATGAACGGGAAGAGGGGAAACAAATGAGAGACTAGATCTAGGTGTTGGGAGAGGCACAGGTCACTCTATTTTCCCATCAGGAAGAAGAATTAAACACAGGCTCAGCCTGCCGCCGGGAACCAGAATAGGGCCTGAGGCAATCCCGAGCTATTGCGGCCAGCTCCCAAAAAAGACAGTTCAAAAATGGAGCTCAGGGGCACTGCAATTCACAAACCTGCTGAGTTATAAATGATAACTCTCGTCCACAAATATATTGAGGGAAGGCAACGAAGAGGAGTTGAAAGCAAGGCAGAATTGCAGGAAACAGGTTTCAGGAGGTAGATTCGAATCGCCTTTAAAGCACATGAAAAGTGGCAAAACATCGACAGTGATGCCCTTGGCCAACAAGGGCGTAAGCGTTTTTTCCTGAATATATTCAGGAAAAAACGCATACGCCCTTTTTGGCCAACCAAGCAACCTGGAAAGGCAAATCAGCGCTACAAAGAAGTCTCGCTTCCCATCCGTCAAAAGGGCCATGCTGCAAAATTTTTCAAAAGCAGAAATGCAGGACAGGCCATGGAGAAATGGCAGCCTTGCTACGCTGATGGGCGGGATGTAAATTGCCAACAGCCACTCTGGAGAAGTGTACGGTGTGTCCTGAAACATCGAAAAAACACAGCTTAGGGAGCATAGGGCACGTCCACTCATGGGCGTATAAATTGGGAAAACTAAAAATCAGCAAGACACAGGCACCCCAATGTTTAGGGCTGCTATGTTGACAAGAACCTCCACTTCATGACACCTTAAATATCCCAGGAAAGAGAAAAATGGATAAAGAAGTTGTGGTCCTTATGTACAAAGGAATATCCCTCAGACATGAAATCAATGTCATAAGGCTAGTAGAAGCAAGATGAGTGGATTTAGGTATGACGATGCTAAGTGAAATAAGTCACACAGAAAAAGACACTTATCATAAGCTATCACTTATAGAGGGAATGTAAAAACCGCTACACTTGAACTGAATTACAAAACAGAACAGAGTCACACGTTTAGAAAACACACTATGGCTGCTTAACGGGAAAGATGAGGTGGGGTGATGCATAAAACAAGGGTTTCAAATTCGCTCAGATACTGTTCCATACACCCAATATGTAATAGACAAGACCTACTCCTTGCTCAGTGAACTGGACTCAACATCCCCTATTCACCGCACAAGAATATATCTGACTAGTAAGAATCGTAAAACCTATGTATTGATATCTCTCTGGAAGTGAGCCAAGTGGGTGTAAAGCCGCATAAACACAGCCGTGAAAAGCAGCTAAACCCCATTATAAAAATAATTACTTTTAAAAACCCGTAAAACAAAGACAGTGAAAGAGAGAGAAATTCTTACAAAATTCGTTCAGGGGCTGTGATGCAACCTGGATTGACCATATCTAGACCCACACCTGGATGAGACATAAGGGTGGACACTCTTGGGGCTGAGATTTTGGGTGAGGTTGGGTGAGCAAACGCAGACCCTTTAAAGTAATACTGTGTGGTACCCATCCCATGGGTCCCAAATCTCCTGGTTCAAGGGCATCTTCCTACATCGAAAACATGCATGAGAAACACAGAAGATGGTACACCGTGTGATTTTGAAAGGTTTCTAAAACGCACCCAATTTCTCATCGCCTTGTGCTCGGGTTCGCCTTTCCAGCTACTTTACTAGCAATCTCCGTACATGGAGAACCAGCACCTTTAAGCTCCTGTTCCCTACAGGTTGCAATTTGTCCTGAGGATGAACGGGAAGAGGGGCAACCAATGAGAGACTAGATCTAGGTGTTGGGACAGGCCCAGGTCACTCTATTTTCCCATCAGGAAGAAGAATTAACCACAGGCTCAGCCTGCCGCCAGGAACCAGAATAGGGCCTGAGGCAATCCCGCGCTTTTGCGGCCAGCTCCCAAAAAAGCGAGTTGAAAAATGGAGCTCAGGGACACTGCAATTCACAAACCCGCAGAGTTATAAATGATAACTCTCATCCACAGATATATTGAGGGAAGGCAACGAAGAGGATTTGAAAGCAAGGCAGAATTGCAGGAAACAGATTTCAGGAGGTAGATTCGAATCGCCTTTAAAGCACATGAAAAGCGGCAAAACGTCGACAATGATGCCCTTGGCCAAAAAGGGCGTATGAGTTTTTTCCTGAATATATTCAGGAAAAAACGCATACGCCGTTTTTGGCCAACCAAGCAACCTGGAAAGGCAAATCAGCGCTACAAAGAGGTCTCGCTTCCCATCGGTCAAAAGGGCCATGCTGCAAAAAGTGTCAAAACCAGAAATGCAGGACAGGCCATGGAGAAATGGCAGCCTTGCTACGCTGATGGGCGGGATGTAAATTGCCAACAGCCACTCTGGAGAAGTGTACGGTGTGTCCTGAAACATCGAAAAAACACAGCTTAGGGAGCATAGGGCACCTCCACTCATGGGCGTATAAATTGGGAAAACTAAAAATCAGCAAGACACAGGCACCCAAAAGTTTAGGGCTGCTCTGTTGACAAGAACCTCCACTTCATGACACCTTAAATATCCCAGGAAAGAGAAAAATGGATAAAGAAGTTGTAGTTCTTATGTACAATGGAATATCACTCAGACATGAAATCAATGTCATAAGGCTAGTAGAAGCAAGATGAGTGGATTTAGGTATGACGATTCTAAGTGAAATAAGTCACACAGAAAAAGACACTTATCATAAGCTATCACTTATAGAGGGAATGTAAAAACCGCTACACTTGAACTGAATTACAAAACAGAACAGAGTCACACGTTTAGAAAACACACTATGGCTGCTTAACGGGAAAGGTGAGGTGGGGTGATGCATAAAACAAGGGTTTCAAATTCGCTCAGATACTGTTCCATACACCCAATATGTAATAGACAAGACCTACTCCTTGCTCAGTGAACTGGACTCAACACCCCCTATTCACCGCACAAGAATATATCTAACTAGTAAGAATCGTAAAACCTTTGTATTGATATCTCTCTGGAAGTGAGCCAAGTGGGTGTAAAGCCGCATAAACACAGCCGTGAAAAGCAGCTAAACCCCATTATAAAAATAAATTACTTTTAAAAACCCGTAAAACAAAGACAGTGAAAGAGAGAGAAATTCTTACAAAATTCGTTCAGGGGCTGTGATGCAACCTGGATTGACCATATCTAGACCCACACCTGGATGAGACATAAGGGTGGACACTCTTGGGGCTGAGAGGTTGGGTGAGGTTGGGTGAGCAAACTCAGACCCTTTAAAGTAGTACTGCGTGGTACCCATCCCATGGGTCCCAAATCTCCAGGTTCAAGGGCATCTTCCTACATCGAAAACATGCATGAGAAACCCAGAGGATGGTACACCGTGTGATTTTGAAAGGTTTCTAAAACGCACCCCATTTCTCATCTCCTTGTGCTAGGGTTCGCCTTTCCAGCTACTTTACTAGCAATCTCCCTACTTGCAGAATCAGCACCTTTAAGCTCCTGTTCCCTACAGGTTGCAATTTGTCCTGAAGATGAACGGGAAGAGGGGCAAACAATGAGAGACTAGATCTAGGTGTTGGGACAGGCACAGGTCACTCTATTTTCCCATCAGGAAGAAGAATTAACCACAGGCTCAGCCTGCCTCCAGGAACCAGAATAGGGCCTGAGGCAATCCCGCGCTTTTGCGGCCAGCTCCCAAAAAAGCGAGTTGAAAAATGGAGCTCAGGGACACTGCAATTCACAAACCCGCAGAGTTATAATTGATAACTCTCATCCACAGATATATTGAGGGAAGGCAACGAAGAGGATTTGAAAGCAAGGCAGAATTGCAGGAAAGAGATTTCAGGAGGTAGATTCGAATCGCCTTTAAAGCACATGAAAAGCGGCAAAACGTCGACAATGATGCCCTTGGCCAAAAAGGGCGTATGCGTTTTTTCCTGAATATATTCAGGAAAAAACGCATACGCCCTTTTTGGCCAAACAAGCAACCTGGAAAGGCAAATCAGCGCTACAAAGAAGTCTCGCTTCCCATCCGTCAAAAGGGCCATGCTGCAAAAAGTGTCAAAACCAGAAATGCAGTACAGGCCTTGGAGAAATGGCAGCCTTGCTACGCTGATGGGCGGGGTGTAAATTGCCAAAAGCCACTCTGGAGAAGTGTACGGTGTGTCCTGAAACATCGAAAAAACACAGCTTAGGGAGCATAGGGCACGTCCACTCATGGGCGTATAAATTGGGAAAACTAAAAATCAGCAAGACACAGGCACCCCAATGTTTAGGGCTGCTATGTTGACAAGAACCTCCACTTCATGACACCTTAAATATCCCAGGAAAGAGAAAAATGGATAAAGAAGTTGTGGTCCTTATGTACAAAGGAATATCACTCAGACATGAAATCAATGTCATAAGGCTAGTAGAAGCAAGATGAGTGGATTTAGGTACGACGATTCTAAGTGAAATAAGTGACACAGAAAAAGACACTTATCATAAGCTATCACTTATAGAGGGAATGTAAAAACCGCTACACTTGAACTGAATTACAAAACAGAACAGAGTCACACGTTTAGAAAACACACTATGGCTGCTTAACGGGAAAGGTGAGGTGGGGTGATGCATAAAACAAGGGTTTCAAATTCGCTCAGATACCGTTCCATACACCCAATATGTAATAGACAAGACCTACTCCTTGCTCAGTGAACTGGACTCAACACCCCCTATTCACCGCACAAGAATATATCTGACTAGTAAGAATCTTAAAACCTATGTATTGATATCTCTCTGGAAGTGAGCCAAGTGGGTGTAAAGCCGCATAAACACAGCCGTGAAAAGCAGCTAAACCCCATTATAAAAATAAATTACTTTTAAAAACCCGTAAAACAAAGACAGTGAAAGAGAGAGAAATTCTTACAAAATTCGTTCAGGGGCTGTGATGCAACCCGGATTGACCATATCTAGACCCACACCGGGATGAGACATAAGGGTGGACACTCTTGGGGCTGAGAGGTTGGGTGAGGTTGGGTGAGCAAACTCAGACCCTTTAAATTAATACTGCGTGGTACCCATCCCATGGGTCCCAAATCTCCAGGTTCAAAGGCATCTTCCTACATCGAAAACATGCATGAGAAACCCAGAAGATGGTACACCATGTGATTTTGAAAGGTTTCTAAAACGCACCCAATTTCTCATCTCCTTGTGCTCGGGTTCACCTTTCCAGCTACTTTACTAGCAATCTCCCTACTTGGAGAATCAGCACCTTTAACCTCCTGTTCCCTACAGGTTGCAATTTGTCCTGAGGATGAACGGGAAGAGGGGAAACAAATGAGAGACTAGATCTAGGTGTTGGGACAGGCACAGGTCACTCTATTTTCCCATCAGGAAGAAGAATTAAACACAGGCTCAGCCTGCCGCCGGGAACCAGAATAGGGCCTGAGGCAATCCCGAGCTATTGCGGCCAGCTCCCAAAAAAGACAGTTCAAAAATGGAGCTCAGGGGCTCTGCAATTCACAAACCTGCTGAGTTATAAATGATAACTCTCGTCCACAAATATATTGAGGGAAGGCAACGAAGAGGAGTTGAAAGCAAGGCAGAATTGCAGGAAACAGGTTTCAGGAGGTAGATTCGAATCGCCTTTAAAGCACATGAAAAGTGGCAAAACATCGACAGTGATGCCCTTGGCCAACAAGGGCGTAAGCGTTTTTTCCTGAATATATTCAGGAAAAAACGCATACGCCCTTTTTGGCCAACCAAGCAACCTGGAAAGGCAAATCAGTGCTACAAAGAAGTCTCGCTTCCCATCCGTCAAAAGGGCCATGCTGCAAAATTTTTCAAAACCAGAAATGCAGGACAGGCCATGGAGAAATGGCAGCCTTGCTACGCTGATGGGCGGGATGTAAATTGCCAACAGCCACTCTGGAGAAGTGTACGGTGTGTCCTGAAACATCGAAAAAACACAGCTTAGGGAGCATAGGGCACGTCCACTCATGGGCGTATAAATTGGGAAAACTAAAAATCAGCAAGACACAGGCACCCCAATGTTTAGGGCTGCTATGTTGACAAGAACCTCCACTTCATGACACCTTAAATATCCCAGGAAAGAGAAAAATGGATAAAGAAGTTGTGGTCCTTATGTACAAAGGAATATCACTCAGACATGAAATCAATGTCATAAGGCTAGTAGAAGCAAGATGAGTGGATTTAGGTACGACGATTCTAAGTGAAATAAGTGACACAGAAAAAGACACTTATCATAAGCTATCACTTATAGAGGGAATGTAAAAACCGCTACACTTGAACTGAATTACAAAACAGAACAGAGTCACACGTTTAGAAAACACACTATGGCTGCTTAACGGGAAAGGTGAGGTGGGGTGATGCATAAAACAAGGGTTTCAAATTCGCTCAGATACCGTTCCATACACCCAATATGTAATAGACAAGACCTACTCCTTGCTCAGTGAACTGGACTCAACACCCCCTATTCACCGCACAAGAATATATCTGACTAGTAAGAATCTTAAAACCTATGTATTGATATCTCTCTGGAAGTGAGCCAAGTGGGTGTAAAGCCGCATAAACACAGCCGTGAAAAGCAGCTAAACCCCATTATAAAAATAAATTACTTTTAGAAACCCGTAAAACAAAGACAGTGAAAGAGAGAGAAATTCTTACAAAATTCGTTCAGGGGCTCTGATGCAACCTGGATTGACCATATCTAGACCCACACCTGGATGAGACATAAGGGTGGACACTCTTGGGGCTGAGAGTTTGGATGAGGTTGGGTGAGCAAACGCAGACCCTTTAAAGTAATACTGTGTGGTACCCATCCCATTGGTCCCAAATCTCCAGGTTCAAGGGCATCTTCCTACATCGAAAACATGCATGAGAAACCCAGAAGATGGTACACCGTGTGATTTTGAAAGGTTTCTAAAACACACCCAATTTCTCATCTCCTTGTGCTCGGGTTCGCCTTTCCAGCTACTTTACTAGCAATCTCCCTACTTGGAGAATCAGCACCTTTAAGCTCCTGTTCCCTACAGGTTGCAATTTGTCCTGAGGATGAACGGGAAGAGGGGCAACCAATGAGAGACTAGATCTAGGTGTTGGGACAGGCCCAGGTCACTCTATTTTCCCATCAGGAAGAAGAATTAACCACAGGCTCAGCCTGCCTCCAGGAACCAGAATAGGGCCTGAGGCAATCCCGCGCTTTTGCGGCCAGCTCCCAAAAAAGCGAGTTGAAAAATGGAGCTCAGGGACACTGCAATTCACAAACCCGCAGAGTTATAATTGATAACTCTCATCCACAGATATATTGAGGGAAGGCAACGAAGAGGATTTGAAAGCAAGGCAGAATTGCAGGAAAGAGATTTCAGGAGGTAGATTCGAATCGCCTTTAAAGCACATGAAAAGCGGCAAAACGTCGACAATGATGCCCTTGGCCAAAAAGGGCGTATGCGTTTTTTCCTGAATATATTCAGGAAAAAACGCATACGCCCTTTTTGGCCAAACAAGCAACCTGGAAAGGCAAATCAGCGCTACAAAGAAGTCTCGCTTCCCATCCGTCAAAAGGGCCATGCTGCAAAAAGTGGCAAAACCAGAAATGCAGTACAGGCCTTGGAGAAATGGCAGCCTTGCTACGCTGATGGGCGGGGTGTAAATTGCCAAAAGCCACTCTGGAGAAGTGTACGGTGTGTCCTGAAACATCGAAAAAACACAGCTTAGGGAGCATAGGGCACGTCCACTCATGGGCGTATAAATTGGGAAAACTAAAAATCAGCAAGACACAGGCACCCCAATGTTTAGGGCTGCTATGTTGACAAGAACCTCCACTTCATGACACCTTAAATATCCCAGGAAAGAGAAAAATGGATAAAGAAGTTGTGGTCCTTATGTACAAAGGAATATCACTCAGACATGAAATCAATGTCATAAGGCTAGTAGAAGCAAGATGAGTGGATTTAGGTACGACGATTCTAAGTGAAATAAGTGACACAGAAAAAGACACTTATCATAAGCTATCACTTATAGAGGGAATGTAAAAACCGCTACACTTGAACTGAATTACAAAACAGAACAGAGTCACACGTTTAGAAAACACACTATGGCTGCTTAACGGGAAAGGTGAGGTGGGGTGATGCATAAAACAAGGGTTTCAAATTCGCTCAGATACCGTTCCATACACCCAATATGTAATAGACAAGACCTACTCCTTGCTCAGTGAACTGGACTCAACACCCCCTATTCACCGCACAAGAATATATCTGACTAGTAAGAATCTTAAAACCTATGTATTGATATCTCTCTGGAAGTGAGCCAAGTGGGTGTAAAGCCGCATAAACACAGCCGTGAAAAGCAGCTAAACACCATTATAAAAATACATTACTTTTAAAAACCCGTAAAACAAAGACAGTGAAAGAGAGAGAAATTCTTACAAAATTCGTTCAGGGGCTGTGATGCAACCCGGATTGACCATATCTAGACCCACACCGGGATGAGACATAAGGGTGGACACTCTTGGGGCTGAGAGGTTGGGTGAGGTTGGGTGAGCAAACTCAGACCCTTTAAATTAATACTGCGTGGTACCCATCCCATGGGTCCCAAATCTCCAGGTTCAAAGGCATCTTCCTACATCGAAAACATGCATGAGAAACCCAGAAGATGGTACACCATGTGATTTTGAAAGGTTTCTAAAACGCACCCAATTTCTCATCTCCTTGTGCTCGGGTTCACCTTTCCAGCTACTTTACTAGCAATCTCCCTACTTGGAGAATCAGCACCTTTAACCTCCTGTTCCCTACAGGTTGCAATTTGTCCTGAGGATGAACGGGAAGAGGGGAAACAAATGAGAGACTAGATCTAGGTGTTGGGACAGGCACAGGTCACTCTATTTTCCCATCAGGAAGAAGAATTAAACACAGGCTCAGCCTGCCGCCGGGAACCAGAATAGGGCCTGAGGCAATCCCGAGCTATTGCGGCCAGCTCCCAAAAAAGACAGTTCAAAAATGGAGCTCAGGGGCTCTGCAATTCACAAACCTGCTGAGTTATAAATGATAACTCTCGTCCACAAATATATTGAGGGAAGGCAACGAAGAGGAGTTGAAAGCAAGGCAGAATTGCAGGAAACAGGTTTCAGGAGGTAGATTCGAATCGCCTTTAAAGCACATGAAAAGTGGCAAAACATCGACAGTGATGCCCTTGGCCAACAAGGGCGTAAGCGTTTTTTCCTGAATATATTCAGGAAAAAACGCATACGCCCTTTTTGGCCAACCAAGCAACCTGGAAAGGCAAATCAGTGCTACAAAGAAGTCTCGCTTCCCATCCGTCAAAAGGGCCATGCTGCAAAATTTTTCAAAACCAGAAATGCAGGACAGGCCATGGAGAAATGGCAGCCTTGCTACGCTGATGGGCGGGATGTAAATTGCCAACAGCCACTCTGGAGAAGTGTACGGTGTGTCCTGAAACATCGAAAAAACACAGCTTAGGGAGCATAGGGCACGTCCACTCATGGGCGTATAAATTGGGAAAACTAAAAATCAGCAAGACACAGGCACCCCAATGTTTAGGGCTGCTATGTTGACAAGAACCTCCACTTCATGACACCTTAAATATCCCAGGAAAGAGAAAAATGGATAAAGAAGTTGTGGTCCTTATGTACAAAGGAATATCACTCAGACATGAAATCAATGTCATAAGGCTAGTAGAAGCAAGATGAGTGGATTTAGGTACGACGATTCTAAGTGAAATAAGTGACACAGAAAAAGACACTTATCATAAGCTATCACTTATAGAGGGAATGTAAAAACCGCTACACTTGAACTGAATTACAAAACAGAACAGAGTCACACGTTTAGAAAACACACTATGGCTGCTTAACGGGAAAGGTGAGGTGGGGTGATGCATAAAACAAGGGTTTCAAATTCGCTCAGATACCGTTCCATACACCCAATATGTAATAGACAAGACCTACTCCTTGCTCAGTGAACTGGACTCAACACCCCTTATTCACCGCACAAGAATATATCTGACTAGTAAGAATCTTAAAACCTATGTATTGATATCTCTCTGGAAGTGAGCCAAGTGGGTGTAAAGCCGCATAAACACAGCCGTGAAAAGCAGCTAAACCCCATTATAAAAATAAATTACTTTTAGAAACCCGTAAAACAAAGACAGTGAAAGAGAGAGAAATTCTTACAAAATTCGTTCAGGGGCTCTGATGCAACCTGGATTGACCATATCTAGACCCACACCTGGATGAGACATAAGGGTGGACACTCTTGGGGCTGAGAGTTTGGGTGAGGTTGGGTGAGCAAACGCAGACCCTTTAAAGTAATACTGTGTGGTACCCATCCCATTGGTCCCAAATCTCCAGGTTCAAGGGCATCTTCCTACATCGAAAACATGCATGAGAAACCCAGAAGATGGTACACCGTGTGATTTTGAAAGGTTTCTAAAACACACCCAATTTCTCATCTCCTTGTGCTCGGGTTCGCCTTTCCAGCTACTTTACTAGCAATCTCCCTACTTGGAGAATCAGCACCTTTAAGCTCCTGTTCCCTACAGGTTGCAATTTGTCCTGAGGATGAACGGGAAGAGGGGCAACCAATGAGAGACTAGATCTAGGTGTTGGGACAGGCCCAGGTCACTCTATTTTCCCATCAGGAAGAAGAATTAACCACAGGCTCAGCCTGCCTCCAGGAACCAGAATAGGGCCTGAGGCAATCCCGCGCTTTTGCGGCCAGCTCCCAAAAAAGCGAGTTGAAAAATGGAGCTCAGGGACACTGCAATTCACAAACCCGCAGAGTTATAATTGATAACTCTCATCCACAGATATATTGAGGGAAGGCAACGAAGAGGATTTGAAAGCAAGGCAGAATTGCAGGAAAGAGATTTCAGGAGGTAGATTCGAATCGCCTTTAAAGCACATGAAAAGCGGCAAAACGTCGACAATGATGCCCTTGGCCAAAAAGGGCGTATGCGTTTTTTCCTGAATATATTCAGGAAAAAACGCATACGCCCTTTTTGGCCAAACAAGCAACCTGGAAAGGCAAATCAGCGCTACAAAGAAGTCTCGCTTCCCATCCGTCAAAAGGGCCATGCTGCAAAAAGTGTCAAAACCAGAAATGCAGTACAGGCCTTGGAGAAATGGCAGCCTTGCTACGCTGATGGGCGGGGTGTAAATTGCCAAAAGCCACTCTGGAGAAGTGTACGGTGTGTCCTGAAACATCGAAAAAACACAGCTTAGGGAGCATAGGGCACGTCCACTCATGGGCGTATAAATTGGGAAAACTAAAAATCAGCAAGACACAGGCACCCCAATGTTTAGGGCTGCTATGTTGACAAGAACCTCCACTTCATGACACCTTAAATATCCCAGGAAAGAGAAAAATGGATAAAGAAGTTGTGGTCCTTATGTACAAAGGAATATCACTCAGACATGAAATCAATGTCATAAGGCTAGTAGAAGCAAGATGAGTGGATTTAGGTACGACGATTCTAAGTGAAATAAGTGACACAGAAAAAGACACTTATCATAAGCTATCACTTATAGAGGGAATGTAAAAACCGCTACACTTGAACTGAATTACAAAACAGAACAGAGTCACACGTTTAGAAAACACACTATGGCTGCTTAACGGGAAAGGTGAGGTGGGGTGATGCATAAAACAAGGGTTTCAAATTCGCTCAGATACCGTTCCATACACCCAATATGTAATAGACAAGACCTACTCCTTGCTCAGTGAACTGGACTCAACACCCCCTATTCACCGCACAAGAATATATCTGACTAGTAAGAATCTTAAAACCTATGTATTGATATCTCTCTGGAAGTGAGCCAAGTGGGTGTAAAGCCGCATAAACACAGCCGTGAAAAGCAGCTAAACACCATTATAAAAATACATTACTTTTAAAAACCCGTAAAACAAAGACAGTGAAAGAGAGAGAAATTCTTACAAAATTCGTTCAGGGGCTGTGATGCAACCCGGATTGACCATATCTAGACCCACACCGGGATGAGACATAAGGGTGGACACTCTTGGGGCTGAGAGGTTGGGTGAGGTTGGGTGAGCAAACTCAGACCCTTTAAATTAATACTGCGTGGTACCCATCCCATGGGTCCCAAATCTCCAGGTTCAAAGGCATCTTCCTACATCGAAAACATGCATGAGAAACCCAGAAGATGGTACACCATGTGACTTTGAAAGGTTTCTAAAACGCACCCAATTTCTCATCTCCTTGTGCTCGGGTTCACCTTTCCAGCTACTTTACTAGCAATCTCCCTACTTGGAGAATCAGCACCTTTAACCTCCTGTTCCCTACAGGTTGCAATTTGTCCTGAGGATGAACGGGAAGAGGGGAAACAAATGAGAGACTAGATCTAGGTGTTGGGACAGGCACAGGTCACTCTATTTTCCCATCAGGAAGAAGAATTAAACACAGGCTCAGCCTGCCGCCGGGAACCAGAATAGGGCCTGAGGCAATCCCGAGCTATTGCGGCCAGCTCCCAAAAAAGACAGTTCAAAAATGGAGCTCAGGGACACTGCAATTCACAAACCCGCTGAGTTATAAATGATAACTCTCGTCCACAAATATATTGAGGGAAGGCAACGAAGAGGAGTTGAAAGCAAGGCAGAATTGCAGGAAACAGGTTTCAGGAGGTAGATTCGAATCGCCTTTAAAGCACATGAAAAGTGGCAAAACATCGACAGTGATGCCCTTGGCCAACAAGGGCGTAAGCGTTTTTTCCTGAATATATTCAGGAAAAAACGCATACGCCCTTTTTGGCCAACCAAGCAACCTGGAAAGGCAAATCAGTGCTACAAAGAAGTCTCGCTTCCCATCCGTCAAAAGGGCCATGCTGCAAAATTTTTCAAAACCAGAAATGCAGGACAGGCCATGGAGAAATGGCAGCCTTGCTACGCTGATGGGCGGGATGTAAATTGCCAACAGCCACTCTGGAGAAGTGTACGGTGTGTCCTGAAACATCGAAAAAACACAGCTTAGGGAGCATAGGGCACGTCCACTCATGGGCGTATAAATTGGGAAAACTAAAAATCAGCAAGACACAGGCACCCCAATGTTTAGGGCTGCTATGTTGACAAGAACCTCCACTTCATGACACCTTAAATATCCCAGGAAAGAGAAAAATGGATAAAGAAGTTGTGGTCCTTATGTACAAAGGAATATCATTCAGACATGAAATCAATGTCATAAGGCTAGTAGAAGCAAGATGAGTGGATTTAGGTACGACGATTCTAAGTGAAATAAGTGACACAGAAAAAGACACTTATCATAAGCTATCACTTATAGAGGGAATGTAAAAACCGCTACACTTGAACTGAATTACAAAACAGAACAGAGTCACACGTTTAGAAAACACACTATGGCTGCTTAACGGGAAAGGTGAGGTGGGGTGATGCATAAAACAAGGGTTTCAAATTCGCTCAGATACCGTTCCATACACCCAATATGTAATAGACAAGACCTACTCCTTGCTCAGTGAACTGGACTCAACACCCCCTATTCACCGCACAAGAATATATCTGACTAGTAAGAATCTTAAAACCTATGTATTGATATCTCTCTGGAAGTGAGCCAAGTGGGTGTAAAGCCGCATAAACACAGCCGTGAAAAGCAGCTAAACACCATTATAAAAATAAATTACTTTTAAAAACCCGTAAAACAAAGACAGTGAAAGAGAGAGAAATTCTTACAAAATTCGTTCAGGGGCTGTGATGCAACCCGGATTGACCATATCTAGACCCACACCGGGATGAGACATAAGGGTGGACACTCTTGGGCCTGAGAGGTTGGGTGAGGTTGGGTGAGCAAACTCAGACCCTTTAAATTAATACTGCGTGGTACCCATCCCATGGGTCCCAAATCTCCAGGTTCAAAGGCATCTTCCTACATCGAAAACATGCATGAGAAACCCAGAAGATGGTACACCATGTGATTTTGAAAGGTTTCTAAAACGCACCCAATTTCTCATCTCCTTGTGCTCGGGTTCACCTTTCCAGCTACTTTACTAGCAATCTCCCTACTTGGAGAATCAGCACCTTTAACCTCCTGTTCCCTACAGGTTGCAATTTGTCCTGAGGATGAACGGGAAGAGGGGAAACAAATGAGAGACTAGATCTAGGTGTTGGGACAGGCACAGGTCACTCTATTTTCCCATCAGGAAGAAGAATTAAACACAGGCTCAGCCTGCCGCCGGGAACCAGAATAGGGCCTGAGGCAATCCCGAGCTATTGCGGCCAGCTCCCAAAAAAGACAGTTCAAAAATGGAGCTCAGGGGCTCTGCAATTCACAAACCTGCTGAGTTATAAATGATAACTCTCGTCCACAAATATATTGAGGGAAGGCAACGAAGAGGAGTTGAAAGCAAGGCAGAATTGCAGGAAACAGGTTTCAGGAGGTAGATTCGAATCGCCTTTAAAGCACATGAAAAGTGGCAAAACATCGACAGTGATGCCCTTGGCCAACAAGGGCGTAAGCGTTTTTTCCTGAATATATTCAGGAAAAAACGCATACGCCCTTTTTGGCCAACCAAGCAACCTGGAAAGGCAAATCAGTGCTACAAAGAAGTCTCGCTTCCCATCCGTCAAAAGGGCCATGCTGCAAAATTTTTCAAAACCAGAAATGCAGGACAGGCCATGGAGAAATGGCAGCCTTGCTACGCTGATGGGCGGGATGTAAATTGCCAACAGCCACTCTGGAGAAGTGTACGGTGTGTCCTGAAACATCGAAAAAACACAGCTTAGGGAGCATAGGGCACGTCCACTCATGGGCGTATAAATTGGGAAAACTAAAAATCAGCAAGACACAGGCACCCCAATGTTTAGGGCTGCTATGTTGACAAGAACCTCCACTTCATGACACCTTAAATATCCCAGGAAAGAGAAAAATGGATAAAGAAGTTGTGGTCCTTATGTACAAAGGAATATCACTCAGACATGAAATCAATGTCATAAGGCTAGTAGAAGCAAGATGAGTGGATTTAGGTACGACGATTCTAAGTGAAATAAGTGACACAGAAAAAGACACTTATCATAAGCTATCACTTATAGAGGGAATGTAAAAACCGCTACACCTGAACTGAATTACAAAACAGAACAGAGTCACACGTTTAGAAAACACACTATGGCTGCTTAACGGGAAAGGTGAGGTGGGGTGATGCATAAAACAAGGGTTTCAAATTCGCTCAGATACCGTTCCATACACCCAATATGTAATAGACAAGACCTACTCCTTGCTCAGTGAACTGGACTCAACACCCCCTATTCAC
This sequence comes from Eschrichtius robustus, assembly GCF_028021215.1. NCBI lineage: Eukaryota > Metazoa > Chordata > Mammalia > Artiodactyla > Eschrichtiidae > Eschrichtius > Eschrichtius robustus. The sequence goes on from NW_027175228.1 coordinate 660,893, forward strand.
CGCACAAGAATATATCTGACTAGTAAGAATCTTAAAACCTATGTATTGATATCTCTCTGGAAGTGAGCCAAGTGGGTGTAAAGCCGCATAAACACAGCCGTGAAAAGCAGCTAAACACCATTATAAAAATAAATTACTTTTAAAAACCCGTAAAACAAAGACAGTGAAAGAGAGAGAAATTCTTACAAAATTCGTTCAGGGGCTGTGATGCAACCCGGATTGACCATATCTAGACCCACACCGGGATGAGACATAAGGGTGGACACTCTTGGGGCTGAGAGGTTGGGTGAGGTTGGGTGAGCAAACTCAGACCCTTTAAAGTAATACTGCGTGGTACCCATCCCATGGGTCCCAAATCTCCAGGTTCAAAGGCATCTTCCTACATCGAAAACATGCATGAGAAACCCAGAAGATGGTACACCATGTGATTTTGAAAGGTTTCTAAAACGCACCCAATTTCTCATCTCCTTGTGCTCGGGTTCACCTTTCCAGCTACTTTACTAGCAATCTCCCTACTTGGAGAATCAGCACCTTTAACCTCCTGTTCCCTACAGGTTGCAATTTGTCCTGAGGATGAACGGGAAGAGGGGAAACAAATGAGAGACTAGATCTAGGTGTTGGGAGAGGCACAGGTCACTCTATTTTCCCATCAGGAAGAAGAATTAAACACAGGCTCAGCCTGCCGCCGGGAACCAGAATAGGGCCTGAGGCAATCCCGAGCTATTGCGGCCAGCTCCCAAAAAAGACAGTTCAAAAATGGAGCTCAGGGGCACTGCAATTCACAAACCTGCTGAGTTATAAATGATAACTCTCGTCCACAAATATATTGAGGGAAGGCAACGAAGAGGAGTTGAAAGCAAGGCAGAATTGCAGGAAACAGGTTTCAGGAGGTAGATTCGAATCGCCTTTAAAGCACATGAAAAGTGGCAAAACATCGACAGTGATGCCCTTGGCCAACAAGGGCGTAAGCGTTTTTTCCTGAATATATTCAGGAAAAAACGCATACGCCCTTTTTGGCCAACCAAGCAACCTGGAAAGGCAAATCAGCGCTACAAAGAAGTCTCGCTTCCCATCCGTCAAAAGGGCCATGCTGCAAAATTTTTCAAAACCAGAAATGCAGGACAGGCCATGGAGAAATGGCAGCCTTGCTACGCTGATGGGCGGGATGTAAATTGCCAACAGCCACTCTGGAGAAGTGTACGGTGTGTCCTGAAACATCGAAAAAACACAGCTTAGGGAGCATAGGGCACGTCCACTCATGGGCGTATAAATTGGGAAAACTAAAAATCAGCAAGACACAGGCAACCCAATGTTTAGGGCTGCTATGTTGACAAGAACCTCCACTTCATGACACCTTAAATATCCCAGGAAAGAGAAAAATGGATAAAGAAGTTGTGGTCCTTATGTACAAAGGAATATCCCTCAGACATGAAATCAATGTCATAAGGCTAGTAGAAGCAAGATGAGTGGATTTAGGTATGACGATGCTAAGTGAAATAAGTCACACAGAAAAAGACACTTATCATAAGCTATCACTTATAGAGGGAATGTAAAAACCGCTACACTTGAACTGAATTACAAAACAGAACAGAGTCACACGTTTAGAAAACACACTATGGCTGCTTAACGGGAAAGATGAGGTGGGGTGATGCATAAAACAAGGGTTTCAAATTCGCTCAGATACTGTTCCATACACCCAATATGTAATAGAAAAGACCTACTCCTTGCTCAGTGAACTGGACTCAACATCCCCTATTCACCGCACAAGAATATATCTGACTAGTAAGAATCGTAAAACCTATGTATTGATATCTCTCTGGAAGTGAGCCAAGTGGGTGTAAAGCCGCATAAACACAGCCGTGAAAAGCAGCTAAACCCCATTATAAAAATAATTACTTTTAAAAACCCGTAAAACAAAGACAGTGAAAGAGAGAGAAATTCTTACAAAATTCGTTCAGGGGCTGTGATGCAACCTGGATTGACCATATCTAGACCCACACCTGGATGAGACATAAGGGTGGACACTCTTGGGGCTGAGATTTTGGGTGAGGTTGGGTGAGCAAACGCAGACCCTTTAAAGTAATACTGTGTGGTACCCATCCCATGGGTCCCAAATCTCCTGGTTCAAGGGCATCTTCCTACATCGAAAACATGCATGAGAAACACAGAAGATGGTACACCGTGTGATTTTGAAAGGTTTCTAAAACGCACCCAATTTCTCATCGCCTTGTGCTCGGGTTCGCCTTTCCAGCTACTTTACTAGCAATCTCCGTACATGGAGAACCAGCACCTTTAAGCTCCTGTTCCCTACAGGTTGCAATTTGTCCTGAGGATGAACGGGAAGAGGGGCAACCAATGAGAGACTAGATCTAGGTGTTGGGACAGGCCCAGGTCACTCTATTTTCCCATCAGGAAGAAGAATTAACCACAGGCTCAGCCTGCCGCCAGGAACCAGAATAGGGCCTGAGGCAATCCCGCGCTTTTGCGGCCAGCTCCCAAAAAAGCGAGTTGAAAAATGGAGCTCAGGGACACTGCAATTCACAAACCCGCAGAGTTATAAATGATAACTCTCATCCACAGATATATTGAGGGAAGGCAACGAAGAGGATTTGAAAGCAAGGCAGAATTGCAGGAAACAGATTTCAGGAGGTAGATTCGAATCGCCTTTAAAGCACATGAAAAGCGGCAAAACGTCGACAATGATGCCCTTGGCCAAAAAGGGCGTATGAGTTTTTTCCTGAATATATTCAGGAAAAAACGCATACGCCGTTTTTGGCCAACCAAGCAACCTGGAAAGGCAAATCAGCGCTACAAAGAGGTCTCGCTTCCCATCGGTCAAAAGGGCCATGCTGCAAAAAGTGTCAAAACCAGAAATGCAGGACAGGCCATGGAGAAATGGCAGCCTTGCTACGCTGATGGGTGGGATGTAAATTGCCAACAGCCACTCTGGAGAAGTGTACGGTGTGTCCTGAAACATCGAAAAAACACAGCTTAGGGAGCATAGGGCACCTCCACTCATGGGCGTATAAATTGGGAAAACTAAAAATCAGCAAGACACAGGCACCCAAAAGTTTAGGGCTGCTCTGTTGACAAGAACCTCCACTTCATGACACCTTAAATATCCCAGGAAAGTGAAAAATGGATAAAGAAGTTGTAGTTCTTATGTACAATGGAATATCACTCAGACATGAAATCAATGTCATAAGGCTAGTAGAAGCAAGATGAGTGGATTTAGGTATGACGATTCTAAGTGAAATAAGTCACACAGAAAAAGACACTTATCATAAGCTATCACTTATAGAGGGAATGTAAAAACCGCTACACTTGAACTGAATTACAAAACAGAACAGAGTCACACGTTTAGAAAACACACTATGGCTGCTTAACGGGAAAGGTGAGGTGGGGTGATGCATAAAACAAGGGTTTCAAATTCGCTCAGATACTGTTCCATACACCCAATATGTAATAGACAAGACCTACTCCTTGCTCAGTGAACTGGACTCAACACCCCCTATTCACCGCACAAGAATATATCTGACTAGTAAGAATCGTAAAACCTATGTATTGATATCTCTCTGGAAGTGAGCCAAGTGGGTGTAAAGCCGCATAAACACAGCCGTGAAAAGCAGCTAAACCCCATTATAAAAATAAATTACTTTTAAAAACCCGTAAAACAAAGACAGTGAAAGAGAGAGAAATTCTTACAAAATTCGTTCAGGGGCTGTGATGCAACCTGGATTGACCATATCTAGACCCACACCGGGATGAGACATAAGGGTGGACACTCTTGGGGCTGAGAGGTTGGGTGAGCAAACTCAGACCCTTTAAAGTAATACTGCGTGGAACCCATCCCATGGGTCCCAAATCTCCAGGTTCAAAGGCATCTTCCTACATCGAAAACATGCATGAGAAACCCAGAAGATGGTACACCGTGTGATTTTGAAAGGTTTCTAAAACGCACCCAATTTCTCATCTCCTTGTGCTCGGGTTCACCTTTCCAGCTACTTTACTAGCAATCTCCCTACTTGGAGAATCAGCACCTTTAAGCTCCTGTTCCCTACAGGTTGCAATTTGTCCTGAGGATGAACGGGAAGAGGGGCAAATAATGAGAGACTAGATCTAGGTGTTGGGACAGGCACAGGTCACTCTATTTTCCCATCAGGAAGAAGAATTAAACACAGGCTCAGCCTGCCGCCGGGAACCAGAATAGGGCCTGAGGCAATCTCCTGCTTTTGCGGCCAGCTCCCAAAAAAGACAGTTGAAAAATGGAGCTCAGGGGCACTGCAATTCACAAACCTGCTGAGTTATAAATGATAACTCTCGTCCACAAATATATTGACGGAAGGCAACGAAGAGGATTTGAAAGCAAGGCAGAATTGCAGGAAACAGGTTTCAGGAGGTAGATTCGAATCGCCTTTAAAGCACATGAAAAGTGGCAAAACGTCGACAGTGATGCCCTTGGCCAAAAAGGGCGTAAGCGTTTTTTCCTGAATATATTCAGGAAAAAACGCATACGCCCTTTTTGGCCAACCAAGCAAACTGGAAAGGCAAATCAGCGCTACAAAGAAGTCTCGCTTCCCATCGGTCAAAAGGGCCATGCTGCAAAAAGTGTCAAAACCAGAAATGCAGGACAGGCCATGGAGAAATGGCAGCCTTGCTACGCTGATGGGCGGGATGTAAATTGCCAACAGCCACTCTGGAGAAGTGTACGGTGTGTCCTGAAACATCGAAAAAACACAGCTTAGGGAGCATAGGGCACGTCCACTCATTGGCGTATAAATTGGGAAAACTAAAAATCAGCAAGACACAGGCACCCCAAAGATTAGGGCTGCTATGTTGACAAGAACCTCCACTTCATGACACCTTAAATATCCCAGGAAAGAGAAAAATGGATAAAGAAGTTGTGGTCCTTATGTACAAAGGAATATCACTCAGACATGAAATCAATGTCATAAGGCTAGTAGAAGCAAGATGAGTGGATTTAGGTATGACGATTCTAAGTGAAATAAGTCACACAGAAAAAGACACTTATAATAAGCTATCACTTATAGAGGGAATGTAAAAACCGCTACACTTGAACTGAATTACAAAACAGAACAGAGTCACACGTTTAGAAAACACACTATGGCTGCTTAACGGGAAAGGTGAGGTGGGGTGATGCATAAAACAAGGGTTTCAAATTCGCTCAGATACTGTTCCATACACCCAATATGTAATAGACAAGACCTACTCCTTGCTCAGTGAACTGGACTCAACACCCCCTATTCACCGCACAAGAATATATCTGACTAGTAAGAATCGTAAAACCTATGTATTGATATCTCTCTGGAAGTGAGCCAAGTGGGTGTAAAGCCGCATAAACACAGCCGTGAAAAGCAGCTAAACCCCATTATAAAAATAAATTACTTTTAAAAACCCGTAAAACAAAGACAGTGAAAGAGAGAGAAATTCTTACAAAATTCGTTCATGGGCTCTGATGCAACCTGGATTGACCATATCTAGACCCACACCTGGATGAGACATAAGGGTGGACACTCTTGGGGCTGAGAGGTTGGGTGAGGTTGGGTGAGCAAACGCAGACCCTTTAAAGTAATACTGTGTGGTACCCATCCCATTGGTCCCAAATCTCCAGGTTCAAGGGCATCTTCCTACATCGAAAACATGCATGAGAAACCCAGAAGATGGTACACCGTGTGATTTTGAAAGGTTTCTAAAACGCACCCAATTTCTCATCTCCTTGTGCTCGGGTTCGCCTTTCCAGCTACTTTACTAGCAATCTCCCTACTTGGAGAATCAGCACCTTTAAGCTCCTGTTCCCTACAGGTTGCAATTTGTCCTGAGGATGAACGGGAAGAGGGGCAACCAATGAGAGACTAGATCTAGGTGTTGGGACAGGCACAGGTCACTCTATTTTCCCATCAGGAAGAAGAATTAACCACAGGCTCAGCCTGCCGTCAGGAACCAGAATAGGGCCTGAGGCAATCCCGCGCTTTTGTGGCCAGCTCCCAAAAAAGCGAGTTGAAAAATGGAGCTCAGGGACACTGCAATTCACAAACCCGCAGAGTTATAAATGATAACTCTCATCCACAGATATATTGAGGGAAGGCAACGAAGAGGATTTGAAAGCAAGGCAGAATTGCAGGAAGCAGATTTCAGGAGGTAGATTCGAATCGCCTTTAAAGCACATGAAAAGCGGCAAAACGTCGACAATGATGCCCTTGGCCAAAAAGGGCGTATGCGTTTTTTCCTGAATATATTCAGGAAAAAACGCATACGCCCTTTTTGGCCAACCAAGCAACCTGGAAAGGCAAATCAGCGCTACAAAGAGGTCTCGCTTCCCATCGGTCAAAAGGGCCATGCTGCAAAAAGTGTCAAAACCAGAAATGCAGGACAGGCCATGGAGAAATGGCAGCCTTGCTACGCTGATGGGCGGTATGTAAATTGCCAACAGCCACTCTAGAGAAGTGTACGGTGTGTCCTGAAACATCGAAAAAACACAGCTTAGGGAGCATAGGGCACGTCCACTCATGGGCGTATAAATTGGGAAAACTAAAAATCAGCAAGACACAGGCACCCCAATGTTTAGGGCTGCTATGTTGACAAGAACCTCCACTTCATGACACCTTAAATATCCCAGGAAAGAGAAAAATGGATAAAGAAGTTGTGGTCCTTATGTACAAAGGAATATCACTCAGACATGAAATCAATGTCATAAGGCTAGTAGAAGCAAGATGAGTGGATTTAGGTATGACGATTCTAAGTGAAATAAGTCACACAGAAAAAGACACTTATCATAAGCTATCACTTATAGAGGGAATGTAAAAACCGCTACACTTGAACTGAATTACAAAACAGAACAGAGTCACACGTTTAGAAAACACACTATGGCTGCTTAACGGGAAAGGTGAGGTGGGGTGATGCATAAAACAAGGGTTTCAAATTCGCTCAGATACTGTTCCATACACCCAATATGTAATAGACAAGACCTACTCCTTGCTCAGTGAACTGGACTCAACACCCCCTATTCACCGCACAAGAATATATGTGACTAGTAAGAATCGTAAAACCTATGTATTGATATCTCTCTGAAAGTGTGTCAAGTGGGTGTAAAGCTGCATAAACACAGCCGTAAAAAGCAGCTAAACCCCATTATAAAAATAAATTACTTTTAAAATCCTGTAAAACAAAGACAGTGAAAGAGAGAGAAATTCTTAAAAAATTCTTTCAGGAGCTGTGATGCAACCTGGATTGACCATATCTAGACCCACACCTGGATGAGACATAAGGGTGGACACTCTTGGGGCTGAGAGGTTGGGTGAGGTTGGGTGAGCAAACTCAGACCCTTTAAAGTAGTACTGCGTGGTACCCATCCCATGGGTCCCAAATCTCCAGGTTCAAAGGCATCTTCCTACATCGAAAACATGCATGAGAAACCCAGAAGATGGTACACCGTGTGATTTTGAAAGGTTTCTAAAACGCACCCAATTTCTCATCTCCTTGTGCTCGGGTTCACCTTTCCAGCTACTTTACTAGCAATCTCCCTACTTGGAGAATCAGCACCTTTAACCTCCTGTTCCCTACAGGTTGCAATTTGTCCTGAGGATGAACGGGAAGAGGGGAAACAAATGAGAGACTAGATCTAGGTGTTGGGACAGGCACAGGTCACTCTATTTTCCCATCAGGAAGAAGAGTTAAACACAGGCTCAGCCTGCCGCCGGGAACCAGAATAGGGCCTGAGGCAATCCCGAGCTATTTCGGCCAGCTCCCAAAAAAGACAGTTCAAAAATGGAGCTCAGGGGCACTGCAATTCACAAACCTGCTGAGTTATAAATGATAACTCTCGTCCACAAATATATTGAGGGAAGGCAACGAAGAGGAGTTGAAAGCAAGGCAGAATTGCAGGAAACAGGTTTCAGGAGGTAGATTCGAATCGCCTTTAAAGCACATGAAAAGTGGCAAAACATCGACAGTGATGCCCTTGGCCAAAAAGGGCGTAAGCGTTTTTTCCTGAATATATTCAGGAAAAAACGCATACGCCCTTTTTGGCCAACCAAGCAACCTGGAAAGGCAAATCAGCGCTACAAAGAAGTCTCGCTTCCCATCCGTCAAAAGGGCCATGCTGCAAAAATTTTCAAAACCAGAAATGCAGGACAGGCCATGGAGAAATGGCAGCCTTGCTACGCTGATGGGCGGGATGTAAATTGCCAACAGCCACTCTGGAGAAGTGTACGGTGTGTCCTGAAACATCGAAAAAACACAGCTTAGGGAGCATAGGGCACGTCCACTCATGGGCGTATAAATTGGGAAAACTAAAAATCAGCAAGACACAGGCACCCCAATGTTTAGGGCTGCTATGTTGACAAGAACCTCCACTTCATGACACCTTAAATATCCCAGGAAAGAGAAAAATGGATAAAGAAGTTGTGGTCCTTATGTACAAAGGAATATCCCTCAGACATGAAATCAATGTCATAAGGCTAGTAGAAGCAAGATGAGTGGATTTAGGTATGACGATGCTAAGTGAAATAAGTCACACAGAAAAAGACACTTATCATAAGCTATCACTTATAGAGCGAATGTAAAAACCGCTACACTTGAACTGAATTACAAAACAGAACAGAGTCACACGTTTAGAAAACACACTATGGCTGCTTAACGGGAAAGGTGAGGTGGGGTGATGCATAAAACAAGGGTTTCAAATTCGCTCAGATACTGTTCCATACACCCAATATGTAATAGACAAGACCTACTCCTTGCTCAGTGAACTGGACTCAACACCCCCTATTCACCGCACAAGAATATATGTGACTAGTAAGAATCGTAAAACCTATGTATTGATATCTCTCTGGAAGTGTGTCAAGTGGGTGTAAAGCTGCATAAACACAGCCGTGAAAAGCAGCTAAACCCCATTATAAAAATAAATTACTTTTAAAATCCTGTAAAACAAAGACAGTGAAAGAGAGAGAAATTCTTAAAAAATTCTTTCAGGAGCTGTGATGCAACCTGGATTGACCATATCTAGACCCACACCTGGATGAGACATAAGGGTGGACACTCTTGGGGCTGAGAGGTTGGGTGAGGTTGGGTGAGCAAACTCAGACCCTTTAAAGTAGTACTGCGTGGTACCCATCCCATGGGTCCCAAATCTCCAGGTTCAAGGGCATCTTCCTACATCGAAAACATGCATGAGAAACCCAGAAGATGGAACACCGTGTGATTTTGAAAGGTTTCTAAAACGCACCCAATTTCTCATCTCCTTGTGCTCGGGTTCGCCTTTCCAGCTACTTTACTAGCAATCTCCCTACTTGGAGAATCAGCACCTTTAACCTCCTGTTCCATACAGGTTGCAATTTGTCCTAAGGATGAATGGGAAGAGGGGCAACCAATGAGAGACTACATATAGGTGTTGGGACAGGCACAGGTCACTCTATTTTCCCATCAGGAAGAAGAATTAACCACAGGCTCAGCCTGCCGTCAGGAACCAGAATAGGGCCTGAGGCAATCCCGCGCTTTTGCGGCCAGCTCCCAATAAAGCGAGTTGAAAAATGGAGCTCAGGGACACTGCAATTCACAAACCCGCAGAGTTATAAATGATAACTCTCATCCACAGATATATTGAGGGAAGGCAACGAAGAGGATTTGAAAGCAAGGCAGAATTGCAGGAAAGAGATTTCAGGAGGTAGATTCGAATCGCCTTTAAAGCACATGAAAAGCGGCAAAACGTCGACAATGATGCCCTTGGCCAAAAAGGGCGTATGCGTTTTTTCCTGAATATATTCAGGAAAAAACGCATACGCCCTTTTTGGCCAACCAAGCAACCTGGAAAGGCAAATCAGCGCTACAAAGAGGTCTCGCTTCCCATCGGTCAAAAGGGCCATGCTGCAAAAAGTGTCAAAACCAGAAATGCAGTACAGGCCATGGAGAAATGGCAGCCTTGCTACGCTGATGGGCGGGATGTAAATTGCCAAAAGCCACTCTGGAGAAGTGTTCGGTGTGTCCTGAAACATCGAAAAAACACAGCTTAGGGAGCATAGGGCACATCCACTCATGGGCGTATAAATTGGGAAAACTAAAAATCAGCAAGACACAGGCACCCCAATGTTTAGGGCTGCTATGTTGACAAGAACCTCCACTTCATGACACCTTAAATATCCCAGGAAAGAGAAAAATGGATAAAGAAGTTGTGGTCCTTATCTACAAAGGAATATCACTCAGACATGAAATCAATGTCATAAGGCTAGTAGAAGCAAGATGAGTGGATTTAGGTACGACGATTCTAAGTGAAATAAGTCACACAGAAAAAGACACTTATCATAAGCTATCACTTATAGAGGGAATGTAAAAACCGCTACACTCGAACTGAATTACAGAACAGAACAGAATCACACGTTTAGAAAACACACTATGGCTGCTTAACGGGAAAGGTGAGGTGGGGTGATACATAAAACAAGGGTTTCAAATTCGCTCAGATACCGTTCCATACACCCAATATGTAATAGACAAGACCTACTCCTTGCTCAGTGAACTGGACTCAACACCCCCTTATTCACGGCACAAGAATATATCTGACTAGTAAGAATCTTAAAACCTATATATTGATATCTCTCTGGAAGTGAGCCAAGTGGGTGTAAAGCCGCATAAACACAGCCGTGAAAAGCAGCTAAACCCCATTATAAAAATAAATTACTTTTAAAAACCCGTAAAACAAAGACAGTGAAAGAGAGAGAAATTCTTACAAAATTCGTTCAGGGGCTGTGATGCAACCCGGATTGACCATATCTAGACCCACACCGGGATGAGACATAAGGGTGGACACTCTTGGGGCTGAGAGGTTGGGTGAGGTTGGGTGAGCAAACTCAGACCCTTTAAAGTAATACTGCGTGGTACCCATCCCATGGGTCCCAAATCTCCAGGTTCAAAGGCATCTTCCTACATCGAAAACATGCATGAGAAACCCAGAAGATGGTACACCGTGTGATTTTGAAAGGTTTCTAAAACGCACCCAATTTCTCATCTCCTTGTGCTCGGGTTCGCCTTTCCAGCTACTTTACTAGCAATCTCCCTACTTGGAGAATCAGCACCTTTAACCTCCTGTTCCCTACAGGTTGCAATTTGTCCTGAGGATGAACGGGAAGAGGGGAAACAAATGAGAGACTAGATCTAGGTGTTGGGACAGGCACAGGTCACTCTATTTTCCCATCAGGAAGAAGAGTTAAACACAGGCTCAGCCTGCCGCCGGGAACCAGAATAGGGCCTGAGGCAATCCCGAGCTATTTCGGCCAGCTCCCAAAAAAGACAGTTCAAAAATGGAGCTCAGGGGCACTGCAATTCACAAACCTGCTGAGTTATAAATGATAACTCTCGTCCACAAATATATTGAGGGAAGGCAACGAAGAGGAGTTGAAAGCAAGGCAGAATTGCAGGAAACAGGTTTCAGGAGGTAGATTCGAATCGCCTTTAAAGCACATGAAAAGTGGCAAAACATCGACAGTGATGCCCTTGGCCAAAAAGGGCGTAAGCGTTTTTTCCTGAATATATTCAGGAGAAAACGCATACGCCCTTTTTGGCCAACCAAGCAACCTGGAAAGGCAAATCAGCGCTACAAAGAAGTCTCGCTTCCCATCCGTCAAAAAGGCCATGCTGCAAAAATTTTCAAAACCAGAAATGCAGGACAGGCCATGGAGAAATGGCAGCCTTGCTACGCTGATGGGCGGGATGTAAATTGCCAACAGCCACTCTGGAGAAGTGTACGGTGTGTCCTGAAACATCGAAAAAACACAGCTTAGGGAGCATAGGGCACGTCCACTCATGGGCGTATAAATTGGGAAAACTAAAAATCAGCAAGACACAGGCACCCCAATGTTTAGGGCTGCTATGTTGACAAGAACCTCCACTTCATGACACCTTAAATATCCCAGGAAAGAGAAAAATGGATAAAGAAGTTGTGGTCCTTATGTACAAAGGAATATCCCTCAGACATGAAATCAATGTCATAAGGCTAGTAGAAGCAAGATGAGTGGATTTAGGTATGACGATGCTAAGTGAAATAAGTCACACAGAAAAAGACACTTATCATAAGCTATCACTTATAGAGCGAATGTAAAAACCGCTACACTTGAACTGAATTACAAAACAGAACAGAGTCACACGTTTAGAAAACACACTATGGCTGCTTAACGGGAAAGGTGAGGTGGGGTGATGCATAAAACAAGGGTTTCAAATTCGCTCAGATACTGTTCCATACACCCAATATGTAATAGACAAGACCTACTCCTTGCTCAGTGAACTGGACTCAACACCCCCTATTCACCGCACAAGAATATATGTGACTAGTAAGAATCGTAAAACCTATGTATTGATATCTCTCTGGAAGTGTGTCAAGTGGGTGTAAAGCTGCATAAACACAGCCGAGAAAAGCAGCTAAACCCCATTATAAAAATAAATTACTTTTAAAATCCTGTAAAACAAAGACAGTGAAAGAGAGAGAAATTCTTAAAAAATTCTTTCAGGAGCTGTGATGCAACCTGGATTGACCATATCTAGACCCACACCTGGATGAGACATAAGGGTGGACACTCTTGGGGCTGAGAGGTTGGGTGAGGTTGGGTGAGCAAACTCAGACCCTTTAAAGTAGTACTGCGTGGTACCCATCCCATGGGTCCCAAATCTCCAGGTTCAAGGGCATCTTCCTACATCGAAAACATGCATGAGAAACCCAGAAGATGGAACACCGTGTGATTTTGAAAGGTTTCTAAAACGCACCCAATTTCTCATCTCCTTGTGCTCGGGTTCGCCTTTCCAGCTACTTTACTAGCAATCTCCCTACTTGGAGAATCAGCACCTTTAACCTCCTGTTCCATACAGGTTGCAATTTGTCCTAAGGATGAATGGGAAGAGGGGCAACCAATGAGAGACTACATATAGGTGTTGGGACAGGCACAGGTCACTCTATTTTCCCATCAGGAAGAAGAATTAACCACAGGCTCAGCCTGCCGTCAGGAACCAGAATAGGGCCTGAGGCAATCCCGCGCTTTTGCGGCCAGCTCCCAATAAAGCGAGTTGAAAAATGGAGCTCAGGGACACTGCAATTCACAAACCCGTAGAGTTATAAATGATAACTCTCATCCACAGATATATTGAGGGAAGGCAACGAAGAGGATTTGAAAGCAAGGCAGAATTGCAGGAAAGAGATTTCAGGAGGTAGATTCGAAACGCCTTTAAAGCACATGAAAAGCGGCAAAACGTCGACAATGATGCCCTTGGCCAAAAAGGGCGTACGCATTTTTTCCTGAATATATTCAGGAAAAAACGCATACGCTCTTTTTGGCCAACCACGCAACCTGGAAAGGCAAATCAGCGCTACAAAGAAGTCTCGCTTCCCATCGGTCAAAAGGGCCATGCTGCAAAAAGTGTCAAAACCAGAAATGCAGTACAGGCCATGGAGAAATGGCAGCCTTGCTACGCTGATGGGCGGGATGTAAATTGCCAAAAGCCACTCTGGAGAAGTGTTCGGTGTGTCCTGAAACATCGAAAAAACACAGCTTAGGGAGCATAGGGCACATCCACTCATGGGCGTATAAATTGGGAAAACTAAAAATCAGCAAGACACAGGCACCCCAATGTTTAGGGCTGCTATGTTGACAAGAACCTCCACTTCATGACACCTTAAATATCCCAGGAAAGAGAAAAATGGATAAAGAAGTTGTGGTCCTTATCTACAAAGGAATATCACTCAGACATGAAATCAATGTCATAAGGCTAGTAGAAGCAAGATGAGTGGATTTAGGTACGACGATTCTAAGTGAAATAAGTCACACAGAAAAAGACACTTATCATAAGTTATCACTTATAGAGGGAATGTAAAAACCGCTACACTCGAACTGAATTACAGAACAGAACAGAATCACACGTTTAGAAAACACACTATGGCTGCTTAACGGGAAAGGTGAGGTGGGGTTATGCATAAAACAAGGGTTTCAAATTCGCTCAGATACCGTTCCATACACCCAATATGTAATAGACAAGACCTACTCCTTGCTCAGTGAACTGGACTCAACACCCCCTATTCACGGCACAAGAATATATCTGACTAGTAAGAATCTTAAAACCTATATATTGATATCTCTCTGGAAGTGAGCCAAGTGGGTGTAAAGCCGCATAAACACAGCCGTGAAAAGCAGCTAAACCCCATTATAAAAATAAATTACTTTTAAAAACCCGTAAAACAAAGACAGTGAAAGAGAGAGAAATTCTTAAAAAATTCGTTCAGGGGCTGTGATGCAACCCGGATTGACCATATCTAGACCCACACCGGGATGAGACATAAGGGTGGACACTCTTGGGGCTGAGAGGTTGGGTGAGGTTGGGTGAGCAAACTCAGACCCTTTAAAGTAATACTGCGAGGTACCCATCCCATGGGTCCCAAATCTCCAGGTTCAAAGGCATCTTCCTACATCGAAAACATGCATGAGAAACCCAGAAGATGGTACACCGTGTGATTTTGAAAGGTTTCTAAAACGCACCCAATTTCTCATCTCCTTGTGCTCGGGTTCACCTTTCCAGCTACTTTACTAGCAATCTCCCTACTTGGAGAATCAGCACCTTTAACCTCCTGTTCCCTACAGGTTGCAATTTGTCCTGAGGATGAACGGGAAGAGGGGAAACAAATGAGAGACTAGATCTAGGTGTTGGGACAGGCACAGGTCACTCTATTTTCCCATCAGGAAGAAGAATTAAACACAGGCTCAGCCTGCCGCCGGGAACCAGAATAGGGCCTGAGGCAATCCCGAGCTATTTCGGCCAGCTCCCAAAAAAGACAGTTCAAAAATGGAGCTCAGGGGCACTGCAATTCACAAACCTGCTGAGTTATAAATGATAACTCTCGTCCACAAATATATTGAGGGAAGGCAACGAAGAGGAGTTGAAAGCAAGGCAGAATTGCAGGAAACAGGTTTCAGGAGGTAGATTCGAATCGCCTTTAAAGCACATGAAAAGTGGCAAAACATCGACAGTGATGCCCTTGGCCAAAAAGGGCGTAAGCGTTTTTTCCTGAATATATTCAGGAAAAAACGCATACGCCCTTTTTGGCCAACCAAGCAACCTGGAAAGGCAAATCAGCGCTACAAAGAAGTCTCGCTTCCCATCCGTCAAAAGGGCCATGCTGCAAAAATTTTCAAAACCAGAAATGCAGGACAGGCCATGGAGAAATGGCAGCCTTGCTACGCTGATGGGCGGGATGTAAATTGCCAACAGCCACTCTGGAGAAGTGTACGGTGTGTCCTGAAACATCGAAAAAACACAGCTTAGGGAGCATAGGGCACGTCCACTCATGGGCGTATAAATTGGGAAAACTAAAAATCAGCAAGACACAGGCACCCCAATGTTTAGGGCTGCTATGTTGACAAGAACCTCCACTTCATGACACCTTAAATATCCCAGGAAAGAGAAAAATGGATAAAGAAGTTGTGGTCCTTATGTACAAAGGAATATCCCTCAGACATGAAATCAATGTCATAAGGCTAGTAGAAGCAAGATGAGTGGATTTAGGTATGACGATGCTAAGTGAAATAAGTCACACAGAAAAAGACACTTATCATAAGCTATCACTTATAGAGCGAATGTAAAAACCGCTACACTTGAACTGAATTACAAAACAGAACAGAGTCACACGTTTAGAAAACACACTACGGCTGCTTAACGGGAAAGGTGAGGTGGGGTGATGCATAAAACAAGGGTTTCAAATTCGCTCAGATACCGTTCCATACACCCAATATGTAATAGACAAGACCTACTCCTTGCTCAGTGAACTGGACTCAACACCCCCTATTCACCGCACAAGAATATATGTGACTAGTAAGAATCGTAAAACCTATGTATTGATATCTCTCTGGAAGTGTGTCAAGTGGGTGTAAAGCCGCATAAACACAGCCGTGAAAAGCAGCTAAACCCCATTATAAAAATAAATTACTTTTAAAATCCTGTAAAACAAAGACAGTGAAAGAGAGAGAAATTCTTACAAAATTCGTTCAGGAGCTGTGATGCAACCTGGATTGACCATATCTAGACCCACACCTGGATGAGACATAAGGGTGGACACTCTTGGGGCTGAGAGGTTGGGTGAGGTTGGGTGAGCAAACTCAGACCCTTTAAAGTAGTACTGCGTGGTACCCATCCCATGGGTCCCAAATCTCCAGGTTCAAGGGCATCTTCCTACATCGAAAACATGCATGAGAAACCCAGAAGATGGAACACCGTGTGATTTTGAAAGGTTTCTAAAACGCACCCAATTTCTCATCTCCTTGTGCTCGGGTTCGCCTTTCCAGCTACTTTACTAGCAATCTCCCTACTTGGAGAATCAGCACCTTTAAGCTCCTGTTCCCTACAGGTTGCAATTTGTCCTGAGGATGAACGGGAAGAGGGGCAACCAATGAGAGACTAGATCTAGGTGTTGGGACAGGCACAGGTCACTCTATTTTCCCATCAGGAAGAAGAATTAACCACAGGCTCAGCCTGCCGTCAGGAACCAGAATAGGGCCTGAGGCAATCCCGCGCTTTTGCGGCCAGCTCCCAAAAAAGCCAGTTGAAAAATGGAGCTCAGGGACACTGCAATTCACAAACCCGCAGAGTTATAAATGATAACTCTCATCCACAGATATATTGAGGGAAGGCAACGAAGAGGATTTGAAAGCAAGGCAGAATTGCAGGAAAGAGATTTCAGGAGGTAGATTCGAAACGCCTTTAAAGCACATGAAAAGCGGCAAAACGTCGACAATGATGCCCTTGGCCAAAAAGGGCGTATGCATTTTTTCCTGAATATATTCAGGAAAAAACGCATACGCTCTTTTTGGCCAACCACGCAACCTGGAAAGGCAAATCAGCGCTACAAAGAAGTCTCGCTTCCCATCGGTCAAAAGGGCCATGCTGCAAAAAGTGTCAAAACCAGAAATGCAGTACAGGCCATGGAGAAATGGCAGCCTTGCTACGCTGATGGGCGGGATGTAAATTGCCAAAAGCCACTCTGGAGAAGTGTACGGTGTGTCCTGAAACATCGAAAAAACACAGCTTAGGGAGCATAGGGCACATCCACTCATGGGCGTATAAATTGGGAAAACTAAAAATCAGCAAGACACAGGCACCCCAATGTTTAGGGCTGCTATGTTGACAAGAACCTCCACTTCATGACACCTTAAATATCCCAGGAAAGAGAAAAATGGATAAAGAAGTTGTGGTCCTTATCTACAAAGGAATATCACTCAGACATGAAATCAATGTCATAAGGCTAGTAGAAGCAAGATGAGTGGATTTAGGTACGACGATTCTAAGTGAAATAAGTCACACAGAAAAAGACACTTATCATAAGCTATCACTTATAGAGGGAATGTAAAAACCGCTACACTCGAACTGAATTACAGAACAGAACAGAATCACACGTTTAGAAAACACACTATGGCTGCTTAACGGGAAAGGTGAGGTGGGGTGATGCATAAAACAAGGGTTTCAAATTCGCTCAGATACCGTTCCATACACCCAATATGTAATAGACAAGACCTACTCCTTGCTCAGTGAACTGGACTCAACACCCCCTATTCACGGCACAAGAATATATCTGACTAGTAAGAATCTTAAAACCTATATATTGATATTTCTCTGGAAGTGAGCCAAGTGGGTGTAAAGCCGCATAAACACAGCCGTGAAAAGCAGCTAAACCCCATTATAAAAATAAATTACTTTTAAAAACCCGTAAAACAAAGACAGTGAAAGAGAGAGAAATTCTTACAAAATTCGTTCAGGGGCTGTGATGCAACCCGGATTGACCATATCTAGACCCACACCGGGATGAGACATAAGGGTGGACACTCTTGGGGCTGAGAGGTTGGGTGAGGTTGGGTGAGCAAACTCAGACCCTTTAAAGTAATACTGCGTGGTACCCATCCCATGGGTCCCAAATCTCCAGGTTCAAAGGCATCTTCCTACATCGAAAACATGCATGAGAAACCCAGAAGATGGTACACCGTGTGATTTTGAAAGGTTTCTAAAACGCACCCAATTTCTCATCTCCTTGTGCTCGGGTTCACCTTTCCAGCTACTTTACTAGCAATCTCCCTACTTGGAGAATCAGCACCTTTAACCTCCTGTTCCCTACAGGTTGCAATTTGTCCTGAGGATGAACGGGAAGAGGGGAAACAAATGAGAGACTAGATCTAGGTGTTGGGACAGGCACAGGTCACTCTATTTTCCCATCAGGAAGAAGAATTAAACACAGGCTCAGCCTGCCGCCGGGAACCAGAATAGGGCCTGAGGCAATCCCGAGCTATTTCGGCCAGCTCCCAAAAAAGACAGTTCAAAAATGGAGCTCAGGGGCACTGCAATTCACAAACCTGCTGAGTTATAAATGATAACTCTCGTCCACAAATATATTGAGGGAAGGCAACGAAGAGG
Source organism: Eschrichtius robustus (assembly GCF_028021215.1). Classification (NCBI taxonomy): domain Eukaryota; kingdom Metazoa; phylum Chordata; class Mammalia; order Artiodactyla; family Eschrichtiidae; genus Eschrichtius; species Eschrichtius robustus. The sequence continues at coordinate 679,331 of NW_027175228.1, forward strand.
AGTTGAAAGCAAGGCAGAATTGCAGGAAACAGGTTTCAGGAGGTAGATTCGAATCGCCTTTAAAGCACATGAAAAGTGGCAAAACATCGACAGTGATGCCCTTGGCCAAAAAGGGCGTAAGCGTTTTTTCCTGAATATATTCAGGAAAAAACGCATACGCCCTTTTTGGCCAACCAAGCAACCTGGAAAGGCAAATCAGCGCTACAAAGAAGTCTCGCTTCCCATCCGTCAAAAGGGCCATGCTGCAAAAATTTTCAAAACCAGAAATGCAGGACAGGCCATGGAGAAATGGCAGCCTTGCTACGCTGATGGGCGGGATGTAAATTGCCAACAGCCACTCTGGAGAAGTGTACGGTGTGTCCTGAAACATCGAAAAAACACAGCTTAGGGAGCATAGGGCACGTCCACTCATGGGCGTATAAATTGGGAAAACTAAAAATCAGCAAGACACAGGCACCCCAATGTTTAGGGCTGCTATGTTGACAAGAACCTCCACTTCATGACACCTTAAATATCCCAGGAAAGAGAAAAATGGATAAAGAAGTTGTGGTCCTTATGTACAAAGGAATATCCCTCAGACATGAAATCAATGTCATAAGGCTAGTAGAAGCAAGATGAGTGGATTTAGGTATGACGATGCTAAGTGAAATAAGTCACACAGAAAAAGACACTTATCATAAGCTATCACTTATAGAGCGAATGTAAAAACCGCTACACTTGAACTGAATTACAAAACAGAACAGAGTCACACGTTTAGAAAACACACTATGGCTGCTTAACGGGAAAGGTGAGGTGGGGTGATGCATAAAACAAGGGTTTCAAATTCGCTCAGATACTGTTCCATACACCCAATATGTAATAGACAAGACCTACTCCTTGCTCAGTGAACTGGACTCAACACCCCCTATTCACCGCACAAGAATATATGTGACTAGTAAGAATCGTAAAACCTATGTATTGATATCTCTCTGGAAGTGTGTCAAGTGGGTGTAAAGCTGCATAAACACAGCCGTGAAAAGCAGCTAAACCACATTATAAAAATAAATTACTTTTAAAAACCTGTAAAACAAAGACAGTGAAAGAGAGAGAAATTCTTAAAAAATTCGTTCAGGAGCTGTGATGCAACCTGGATTGACCATATCTAGACCCACACCTGGATGAGACATAAGGGTGGACACTCTTGGGGCTGAGAAGTTGGGTGAGGTTGGGTGAGCAAACTCAGACCCTTTAAAGTAGTACTGCGTGGTACCCATCCCATTGGTCCCAAATCTCCAGGTTCAAGGGCGTCTTCCTACATCGAAAACATGCATGAGAAACCCAGAGGATGGTACACCGTGTGATTTTGAAAGGTTTCTAAAACGCACCCCATTTCTCATCTCCTTGTGCTAGGGTTCGCCTTTCCAGCTACTTTACTAGCAATCTCCCTACTTGCAGAATCAGCACCTTTAAGCTCCTGTTCCCTACAGGTTGCAATTTGTCCTGAAGATGAACGGGAAGAGGGGCAAACAATGAGAGACTAGATCTAGGTGTTGGGACAGGCACAGGTCACTCTATTTTCCCATCAGGAAGAAGAATTAACCACAGGCTCAGCCTGCCTCCAGGAACCAGAATAGGGCCTGAGGCAATCCCACGCTTTTGCGGCCAGCTCCCAAAAAAGCGAGTTGAAAAATGGAGCTCAGGGACACTGCAATTCACAAACCCGCAGAGTTATAAATGATAACTCTCATCCACAAATATATTGAGGGAAGGCAACGAAGAGGATTTGAAAGCAAGGCAGAATTGCAGGAAACAGGTTTCAGGAGGTAGATTCGAATCGCCTTTAAAGCACATGAAAAGTGGCAAAACGTCAACAGTGATGCCCTTGGCCAAAAAGGGCATAAGCGTTTTTTCCTGAATATATTCAGGAAAAAACGCATACGCCCTTTTTGGCCAACCAAGCAAACTGGAAAGGCAAATCAGCGCTACAAAGAAGTCTCGCTTCCCATCGGTCAAAAGGGCCATGCTGCAAAAAGTGTCAAAACCAGAAATGCAGGACAGGCCATGGAGAAATGGCAGCCTTGCTACGCTGATGGGCGGGATGTAAATTGCCAACAGCCACTCTGGAGAAGTGTACGGTGTGTCCTGAAACATCGAAAAAACACAGCTTAGGGAGCATAGGGCACGTCCACTCATTGGCGTATAAATTGGGAAAAATAAAAATCAGCAAGACACAGGCACCCCAAAGTTTAGGGCTGCTATGTTGACAAGAACCTCCACTTCATGACACCTTAAATATCCCAGGAAAGAGAAAAATGGATAAAGAAGTTGTGGTCCTTATGTACAAAGGAATATCACTCAGACATGAAATCAATGTCATAAGGCTAGTAGAAGCAAGATGAGTGGATTTAGGTATGACGATTCTAAGTGAAATAAGTCACACAGAAAAAGACACTTATCATAAGCTATCACTTATAGAGGGAATGTAAAAACCGCTACACTTGAACTGAATTACAAAACAGAACAGAGTCACAAGGTTTAGAAAACACACTATGGCTGCTTAACGGGAAAGGTGAGGTGGGGTGATGCATAAAACAAGGGTTTCAAATTCGCTCAGATACTGTTCCATACACCCAATATGTAATAGACAAGACCTACTCCTTGCTCAGTGAACTGGACTCAACACCCCCTATTCACCGCACAAGAATATATCTGACTAGTAAGAATCGTAAAACCTATGTATTGATATCTCTCTGGAAGTGAGCCAAGTGGGTGTAAAGCCGCATAAACACAGCCGTGAAAAGCAGCTAAACCCCATTATAAAAATAAATTACTTTTAAAAACCCGTAAAACAAAGACAGTGAAAGAGAGAGAAATTCTTACAAAATTCGTTCAGGGGCTCTGATGCAACCTGGATTGACCATATCTACACCCACACCTGGATGAGACATAAGGGTGGACACTCTTGGGGCTGAGAGGTTGGGTGAGGTTGGGTGAGCAAACGCAGACCCTTTAAAGTAATACTGTGTGGTACCCATCCCATTGGTCCCAAATCTCCAGGTTCAAGGGCATCTTCCTACATCGAAAACATGCATGAGAAACCCAGAAGATGGTACACCGTGTGATTTTGAAAGGATTCTAAAACGCACCCCATTTCTCATCTCCTTGTGCTCGGGTTCGCCTTTCCAGCTATTTTACTAGCAATCTCCCTACTTGGAGAATCAGCACCTTTAAGCTCCTGTTCCCTACAGGTTGCAATTTGTCCTGAGGATGAACGGGAAGAGGGGCAACCAATGAGAGACTAGATCTAGGTGTTGGGACAGGCCCAGGTCACTCTATTTTCCCATCAGGAAGAAGAATTAACCACAGGCTCAGCCTGCCGCCAGGAACCAGAATAGGGCCTGAGGCAATCCCGCGCTTTTGCGGCCAGCTACCAAAAAAGCGAGTTGAAAAATGGAGCTCAGGGACACTGCAATTCACAAACCCGCAGAGTTATAAATGATAACTCTCATCCACAGATATATTGAGGGAAGGCAACGAAGAGGATTTGAAAGCAAGGCAGAATTGCAGGAAACAGATTTCAGGAGGTAGATTCGAATCGCCTTTAAAGCACATGAAAAGCGGCAAAACGTCTTCAATGATGCCCTTGGCCAAAAAGGGCGTATGCGTTTTTTCCTGAATATATTCAGGAAAAAACGCATACGCCCTTTTTGGCCAACCAAGCAACCTGGAAAGGCAAATCAGCGCTTCAAAGAAGTTTCGCTTCCCATCGGTCAAAAGGGTGATGCTGCAAAAAGTGTCAAAACCAGAAATGCAGGACAGGCCATGGAGAAATGGCAGCCTTGCTACGCTGATGGGCGGGATGTAAATTGCCAACAGCCACTCTGGAGAAGTGTACGGTGTGTCCTGAAACATCGAAAAAACACAGCTTAGGGAGCATAGGGCACGTCCACTCATGGGCGTATAAATTGGGAAAACTAAAAATCAGCAAGACACAGGCACCCCAAAGTTTATGGCTGCTCTGTTGACAAGAACCTCCACTTCATGACAACTTAAATATCCCAGGAAAGAGAAAAATGGATAAAGAAGTTGTGGTCCTTATGTACAATGGAATATCACTCAGACATGAAATCAATGTCATAAGGCTAGTAGAAGCAAGATGAGTGGACTTAGGTACGACGATTCTAAGTGAAATAAGTCACACAGAAAAAGACACTTATCATAAGCTATCACTTATAGAGGGAATGTAAAAACCGCTACACTTGAACTGAATTACAAAACTGAACAGAGTCACACGTTTAGAAAACACACTATGGCTGCTTAACGGGAAAGGTGAGGTGGGGTGATGCATAAAACAAGGGTTTCAAATTCGCTCAGATACTGTTCCATACACCCAATATGTAATAGACAAGACCTACTCCTTGCTCAGTGAACTGGACTCAACACCCCCTATTCACCGCACAAGAATATATGTGACTAGTAAGAATCTTAAAACCTATGTATTGATATCTCTCTGGAAGTGAGTCAAGTGGGTGTAAAGCCGCATAAACACAGCCGTGAAAAGCAGCTAAACCCCATTATAAAAATAAATTACTTTTAAAAACCCGTAAAACAAAGACAGTGAAAGAGAGAGAAATTCTTAAAAAATTCGTTCAGAGGCTGTGATGCAACCTGGATTGACCATATCTAGACCCACAGCTGGATGAGACATAAGGGTGGACACTCTTGGGGCTGAGAGCTTGGGTGAGGTTGGGTGAGCAAACGCACACCCATTAAAGTAATACTGTGTGGTACCCATCCCATGGGTCCCAAACCTCCAGGTTCAAGGGCATCTTCCTACATCGAAAACATGCATTAGAAACCCAGAAGATGGTACACCGTGTGATTTTGAAAGGTTTCTAAAACGCACCCAATTTCTCATCTCCTTGTACTCCGGTTCGCCTTTCCAGCTACTTTACTAGCAATCTCTCTACTTGGAGAATCAGCACCTTTAAGCTCCTGTTCCCTACAGGTTGCAATTTGTCCTGAGGATGAACGGGAAGAGGGGCAACCAATGAGAGACTAGATCTAGGTGTTGGGACAGGCCCAGGTCACTCTATTTTCCCATCAGGAAGAAGAATTAACCACAGGCTCAGCCTGACGCCAGGAACCAGAATAGGGCCTGAGGCAATCCCGCGCTTTTGCGGCCAGCTCCCAAAAAAGCGAGTTGAAAAATGGAACTCAGGCACACTGCAGTTCACAAACCCGCAGAGTTATAAATGATAACTCTCATCCACAAATATATTGAGGGAAGGCAACGAAGAGTATTTGAAAGCAAGGCAGAATTGCAGGAAACAGGTTTCAGGAGGTAGATTCGAATCGCCTTTAAAGCACATGAAAAGTGGCAAATCTTCGACAATGATGCCCTTGGCCAAAAAGGGCGTATGTGTTTTTTCCTGAATATATTCAGGAAAAAACGCATACACCCTTTTTTGCCAACCAAGCAACCTGGAAAGCAAATCAGCGCTACAATGAAGTCTCGCTTCCCATCGGTCAAAAGGGCCATGCTGCATAAAGTGTCAAAACCAGAAATGCAGGACAGGCCATGGAGAAATGGCAGCCTTGCTACGCTGATGGGCGGGATGTAAATTGCCAACAGCCACTCTGAAGAAGTGTACGGTGTGTCCTGAAACATCGAAAAAACACAGCTTAGGGAGCATAGGGCACGTCCACTCATGGGCGTATAAATTGGGAAAACTAAAAATCAGCAAGACACAGGCACCCCAATGTTTAGGGCTGCTCTGTTGACAAGAACCTCCACTTCATGACACCTTAAATATCCCAGGAAAGAGAAAAATGGATAAAGAAGTTGTGGTCCTTATGTACAAAGGAATATCACTCAGACATGAAATCAATGTCATAAGGCTAGTAGAAGCAAGATGAGTGGATTTAGGTATGACAATTCTAAGTGAAATAAGTCACACAGAAAAAGACACTTATCATAAGCTATCACTTATAGAGGGAATGTAAAAACCGCTACACTTGAACTGAATTACAAAACAGAACAGAGTCACACGTTTAGAAAACACACTATGGCTGCTTAACGGGAAAGGTGAGGTGTGGTGATGCATAAAACAAGGGTTTCAAATTCGCTCAGATACCGTTCCATACACCCAATATGTAATAGACAAGACCTACTCCTTGCTCAGTGAACTGGACTCAACACCCCCTATTCACCGCACAAGAATATATGTGACTAGTAAGAATCTTAAAACCTATGTATTGATATCTGTCTGGAAGTGAGTCAAGTGGGTGTAAAGCGGCATAAACACAGCAGTGAAAAGTAGCGAATCCCCATTTTAAATTAAATAACTTTAAAAAACCCAAAAAAATAAGACAGTGATAGAGAGAGGAAATTTTACATAATTCGTTCCTGGGCTGTGATGCAACCTTGTTTGATCATATCTAGACCCACAGCTGGATGAGAAATAAAGCTGGACACTCTTGCAGCTGAAGGACTCTTTCCCTAGTTACCAGATTGGGGAACGTAAAAAGGCTGCCGCCCTCTGGCCGTTACCTGCAAATGCAGCTTTAAAATCTGTGTTAATGGTCACTTCATATGAACAAGTACTTCAGGGCTGTAAATGAAACCTGCCCTCAAAATGTCTTGAGGGAGGTAGTGGCCAAAACTTTTCAAAATGTGACACTTACTTTAAGAAAACAATTTGAAGAACTAAGCTGTAATCACAGTTTGATAAATAAAAAGAGCATGCTTTAAAGATCAATTTCAACAGATTATGGGACACATGCAAATTCAGCCACACAGAGGTATCAGCTCGCACCTGTTAGAATAACCAGCAGCAAGCAAACTACAAACAATAAATATTGAAGGTGTTTTGGAGAAATGCATACCCTCAATTTTAAGTGGGACTTAACCTGGAAAGAGCCACTAATGAGAACTGAATGGTGGTGCCTTTAAAACGTACACACTGAGCTACCATATGATACAGCAAGCCCACTCCTTGGCCTATAACATAAGGAGATAGAACTGGAAAGACACAGGCAAGCAAATGTGCATTGCAGCAGTATTACAATAACCAAGACATGGAGGCAACCAAAAAGTCCATCAAGAGGTGCGTGGCCAAAGAATAACTGGTACACGTACAGGTGGAATATTAGCCAGGGAAAAAACCAAAACAATGCCATTTGCAGCACTGTGTATGATTCTTGAGTTAATCAGGCAAATTGTACTAAGTCAGAAAGCAAAAGACACATATCCTATAATATCACTTATAGGTCTTAGCTAAAAATTGATACCAATGAAGATATTTCCACAGAGAAATGCAATCACAGATTCATTAAACAAACTTAGGGTTCACCAAATGGAAAGGTGTGAGGATTGGATACATTAGGATATTGGGGTTAAGATAGATATAGAAACACATGTGAAATATGTAATCACCAAAGACCTACGTAATACCAAGACAAGACTACTCAACATGGTGTCATAACCTACATGGGAAAATGATCCAAAGAAGAATAGATATATGTATATGTTTAAAAGAACCACATCTTGCACACCTAGAAGAAACAAAACATTTTAATCAAATTTGCTCTGACAAAAAATAAAAATTAAATTAAAAAAAGAACAAGAAGTAATGAGACATAAACTTAAGGGGCTTTGTGCTGGCACATTGCATTCTAATTTACAACCAGAACATGACTTCCATTAAGGCTCTGTCATCACTAATAAAGCAGCTTTATAAGCAATGTTGAAGGTAGCTTAAAAGAAGTCTCACTAATTATTGATAGTAACAAGGAAACAAAGAAAAGTAAAAATCTCACTGCAAAAAGTATACATAGGGTAAGGATAGTAGATCAAACACTGATTAAACTTCTGTAAAGAATAAAAGACAACAGTAGTATGTTTTGTTAAAAAAGAGAGGGCCCAAATAAATCTGAAATGAAAGAGATGATGTTACAACAGACACCACAGAAATACAAAGTATCCTAAGATACACACAGGGTAACTCAGGGCTCAGACTGGACAGAGCCCACTCTCCAGTCCCCTGTACATGACTTACAGGAGCCTCAGGAACTGAGGAGGAGGTCCCTGAGGAGAGGCTCAAGATAGAATATGGTAGGCATTAACATGACTGCATTCATCTTAAACATGCCTGAACTACATTCACACGAGATGGTTTTGTCCTGTATGTACATCGGCACCTATAGCCGGAACTGCAGATCTTTGGCTTCAACACCTCTACTGACAACATTAGCTTCACCTGCTGTGGACCGTCTCCTATAGGATTTCTAGAATCACAAAACATCGAAGCTTCACAGGACCCAGAGTCTGTGCGACTCCACACAGAGTCTCAGAGTCTCAACTCCACTCAGATACTCCACTCTTGGAGGGCACACACAAAGTAGTGTGCACATCAGGACCCAGGGGAAGGAGCAGTGACCCCGTAGGGGAATGACCAGAACTACCTGCTACTTTTAGAGGGTCTCCTGCAGAGGCAGCTGGTGGCTGTGGCTGTGGCTCACCGTGAGGACAACAACACTGGCAGCAGAAGTTCTGGGAAATACTCCTTGGTGTGAGCCCTCCCAGAGTCCGCCATTAGCCCCACCAAGAGCAAGGTAGGCTCCAGTGCTGGGTCGCCTCAGGCCAAACAACCAACAGGGAGGGAACCCAGCCCCATGCATCAGCAGACAAGCAGATTCAACTTTTTATTAAAGTTTTATTTAATCCGTAGACAAGCGGATTAAAGCTCTGCCCACCAAAGCAACACCCAGCTCTACCCACCACCAGTCCCTCCCATCAGGAAGCTTGCACAAGCCTCTAAGATAGACTCATCCACCAGAGAGCAGACAGCAGAAGCAAGAAGAACTACAATTCTGCAGCCTGTGGAAGGAAAACCACATTCACAGAAAGATAGACAAAATGAAAAGGCAGAGGACTTTATACCAGATCAAGGAACAAGATAAAACCCCAGAAAAAAAACGGAATGAGGTGGAGATAGGGAACCTTCCAGAAAAAGAATTCAGAATAATGATAGTGAAGTTGAGCCAAGACCTTAGAAAAAGAAAGGAGGCAAAGATCGAGAAGACACAAGAAATGCTTAACAAAGACCTAGAAGAATTAAGGAACAAACACCTAGAAGAGTTAAAGAACAAACAAACAGAGGTAAACAATGTAATAACTGAAATGAAAAATACACTAGAAGGAATCAGTAGCAGAATAACTGTGGCAGAAGAACGGATAAGTGGCCTGGAAGACAGAAAGGTGGAAATCACTGCCATGGAACAGAATAAAGAAAAAGAATGAAAATAAATGAAGACACCCCAAGAGTCCTCTGGGACAACATTAAACGCAACAACATTCGCATTATAGGGGTCCCAGAAGGAGAAGAGAGAGAGAAAGGACCCGAGAATATATTTGAAGAGATTATGGTCAAAAACTTCCCTAGCATGGGAAAAGAAATAGCCACCCAAGTCCAGAAGCACAGAGTGTCCCAGGCAGGAGAAACCAAAGGAGAAAAATGACAAGACACATAGTAATCAAATTGACAAAAATTAACGACAAAGAAAAATTATTGAAAGCAGCAAGGGAAAAATGACAAATAACATACAAGGGAAATCCCATAAGGATAACAGCTGATTTCTCAGCAGAAAATCTACAAGCCAGAAGGAAGTGGCATGATAAATTTAAAGTGATGAAAGGGAAGAACCTACAACCAAGGGTACTGCACCCTGCAAAGAGCTCATTCAGATTTGATGGAGAAATCAAAAGCCTTACAGACAAGCAAAAGCTAAGAGAATTCAGCACCATGCAACCAGCTCTACACCAAATGCTAAAAGAACTTCTCTAAGTGGGAAACACAAGAGAAGAAAAGGACCCACCAATACAAACCCATAACAATTAAGAAAATAGTAGTAGGAACATTCATATCGATAATTACCTTAAACGTGAATGCACTAAATGTTCCAACCAAAAGACATAGACTGGCTGAATGGATACAAAAACAAGACCCATATATATGCTGTCTACAAGAGACCCATTTCAGACCTAGGGACACATACAGACTGAAAGTGAGGCGATGGAAAAATATATTCTATGCTAATGAAAATCAAAAGAAAGCTGGAGTAGCAATACTCATATCAGATAAAATAGACTTTAAAATAAAGAATGTTACAAGAGACAAGGAAAGACACTACATAATGGTCAAGGGATCAATCCAAGAAGAAGATATAACAATTATAAATATATATGTACCCAACATAGGAGCACCTCAATGTATAAGGCAACTGCTAACAGCTATAAAAGAGGAAATCGACAGTAACACAATAATAGCGGGGGACTTTAACAGCTCACTTACACCAGTGGAGATCAGCCAGACAGAAAATTAATAAGGAAACACAAGCTTTAAATGACACAATAGACCAGATAGAGTTCATTGATATTTATAGGACATTCCATCCAAAAACAGCAGATTACACGTTCTTCTCAACTGCACACGGAACATTCTCCAGGATAGATCACATCTTGGGTCACAGATAAAGCCTCAGTAAATTTAAGAAAACTGAAATCATATCAAGCAGCTGTTCCGACCACAATGCTATGAGATTAGAAATCAATTACACGGAAAAAACTGTAAAAAACACAAACACATGGAGGCTAAACAATACGTTACTAAATAACCAAGAGATCACTGAAGAAATCAAAGGGGAAATCAAAAACTACCTAGAGACAAATGACAACAAAAACACGATGATCCAAAACCTATGGGATGCAGCAAAAGGAGTTCTAAGAGGGAAGTTTATAGCAATACAAGCCTACCTCAAGAAACAAGAAAAATCTCAAATAAACAATCTAACCTTACACCTAGAGGAACTAGAGAAAGAAGAACAAAACCCAAAGTTAGTAGAAGGAAAGAAATCCTAAAGATCAGAGCAGAAATAAATGAAATAGAAACAAAGAAAACGGAAGCAAAGATCATCAAAACTAAAAGCTGGTTCTTTGAGAAGATAAGCAAAAATGATCAACCTTTAGCCACACTCAAGAAAAAGAGGGAGAGGACGCAAATCAACAAAATTAGAAGTGAAAAAGGAGAAGTTACAACAGACACCACAGGAATACAAAGCATCCTAAGAGACTACTACAAGCAACTCTGTGCCAATAAAATGGACAATCTGGAAGAAATGGACAAATTCTTAGAAAGGTATAACCTTCTAAGACTGAACCAGGAAGAAATAGAAAATATGAACAAATCTATCACAAGCAATGAAATTGAAACTGTGATTAAAAATCTTCCAACAAACAAAAGTCCAGAACCAGATGGCATTACAGGTGAATTCTATCAAACATTTAGAGAAGAGCTAACACCCAACCTTCTCAAATTCTTCAAAACAATTGCAGGGGAAGGAACACTCCCAAACTCATTCTATGAGACCACCATCACCCTGATACCAAAATCAGACAGAGATACTACAAGGAAAGAAAATTATAGACCAATATCCCTGATGAATATAGATGCAAAAATCCTCAACAAAATACTAGCAAACAGAATCGAACAACACATTAAAAGGATCATACACCATGATCAAGTGGGGTTTATCCCAGGGATGCAAGGATTCTTCAATATACACAAATCAATGTGATACACCATATTAACAAATTGTAGAATAAAACCATATGGTCATCTCAATAGATGAAGGAAAAGATTTTGAGAAAATTCAACACTCATTTACGATAAAAACTCTGCAGAGTGTGGGCATAGACGGAAACTACCTCAACATAATAAAGGCCATATATGACAAACCCACAGCAAACAGCATTCTCAATGGTGAAAAACTGAAAGCGTTTCCTCTAAGATCAGGAACAAGACGAGGATGTCCACTCTCACCACTGCTATTCAACATAGTTTTGGAAGTCCTAGCCATGGCAATCAGAGAAGAAAAAGAAATAAAAGGAATACAAAACGGAAAAGAAGAAGTAAAATTGTCACTGTTTGCAGATGACATGATATCATAGATAGAGAATCTTAAAGATGCCACCAGAAAACCACTGGAGCTAATCAATGAATTTGGTAAAGTTGCAGGATACAAAATTAATGCACAGAAATTGCTTGCATTCCTATACACTAACAATGAAAGATCAGAAAGAGAAATTAAGGAAACAATCCCATTACCACTGCAACAAAAAGAATAAAATACCTAGGAATAAACCTACCTAAGGAAGTAAAAGACCTGTACTCAGAAAACTATAAGACACTGATGAAAGAAATCAAAGATGATATAAACAGATGGAGACATATACCATGTCCTTGGATTAGAAGAATCAATATTGTGAAAATGACTATACTACCCAAAGCAATCTACAGATTCAATGCAATCCCGATCAAAATACCTTTGGCATTTTCTACAGAACAAGAAAAAAAATCTTAAAATTTGTAGGGAGACACAAAAGACCCTGGATAGCCAAAGCAGTCTTGAGGGGGAAAAAAAAGAGCTGGAGGAATCAGACTTCCAGACTTCAGACTATATTACAAAGCTACAGTAATCAAGATAATATGGTACTGACACAAACACAGAAATATAGGTCAATAGAAAAGGATAGAAAGCACAGAGATAAACCCACGTACCTATGGTTAACTAATCTATGACAAAGGAGGCAAGGGTATACAATGGAGAAAAGACAGTGTCTTCAGTAAGTGGTGCTGGGAAAACTGGACAGCTACATGTAAAAGAATGAAATTAGTACACTCCCTAACACCATACACAAAAGTAACTCAAAATGGATTAGAGACCTAAATATAAGACCAGCCACTATAAAACTCTTAGAAGAAAACATAAGCAGAACAGTCTATGACATAAATCACAGCAAGATCCTTTTTGACCCACCTCCTAGAGAAATGGAAATAAAAACAAAAATTAAAAAATGGGACCGAATGAAACATAAATTCTTTTGCACAGCAAAGGAAAACTTAAGCAAGATGAAAAGACAACCATCAGAATGGGAGAAAATATTTTCAAATGAAGCAAATGGCAAAGGATTAATCTACAAAAAGCAGCTCATGTAGCTCAATATCACAAAACCAAACAACCCAATCCAAAAATGGGCAGAAGACCTAAATAGAAATTTCTCCAAAGAAGATATACAGGTTGCCAACAAACACATGAAAGGATGCTGAGCATCACTAATCATTAGAGAAATGCAAATCAAAACTACAGTGAGGTATCACCTCACACCAGTCAGAATGGCCATCATCAAAAAATCTACCAACAGTAAATGCTGGAGAGGCATTTATTGGAGAAAAGGGAACCCTCTTGCACTGTAGGTGGGAATGTAAATTGATATAGCCACTAGGGAGAACGGTATGGGGCTTCCTTAAAAACTAAAAATAGAACTACCATACAACCCAGCAAACCCACTCCTGGACATTTACCCTGAGAAAACCATAATTCAAAAAGAGTCATGTACCACAATGTTCACTGTAGCTCTATTTACAATAGCCAGGACATGGAAGCAACCTAAGTGTCCATCAACAGATAAATGGAAAAAGAAGATGTGGCACATATATACGATGGAACATTATTCAGCCATAAAAAGAAACGAAATTGAGTTATTTTTAGTGAGGTGGATGGATCTAGAGTCTGTCCTACAGAGTGAAGTAAGTCAGAAAGAGAAAAACAAATACCGTATGCTAACACATATATATGGAATCTAAAAAAAAAAAGTTTATGAAGAACGTAGGGGCAGGAAAGGATTAAGGACACAGACGTAGAGAAAGGACTTGAGGACATGGGGAGAGGGAAGGGTAAGCTGGGACAAAGTGAGAGAGTGGTATGGACATATATACACTACCAAATGTAAAATTGATAGCTACTGGGAAGCAGCCACATAGCACAGGGAGATCAGCTCTGTGCTTTGTGACCACCTAAAAGGGTGGGATAAGGGAGTGAGAGGGAGGTGCAAGAGGGAGGGGATATGGTGTTATATGTATACGCATAGCTGATTCACTTTTTTATACAGCAGAAACTAACACACAATTGTAAAGCAATTATACTCCAATAAAGATGTAAAAGAAAAAAAAAAAAAGAAAGAAAGCCCAGAGATAAACCTACACACCTATGGCCCACTAATCTATGACAAAGGAGGCAAGGGTATACAATGGAGAAAAGACAGTCTCTTCAATAAGTGGTGCTGGGAAAAATGGACAGCTACATGTAAAAGAATGAAATTAGAACACTCCCTAACACCATACACAAAAAATAAACTCCAAATGGATTAGAGACCGAAATGTAAGACCGGACACTATAAAACTCTTAGAGGAAAACATAGGAAGAATACTCTTTGACATAAATCACAGCAAGATATTTTTTGATCCACCTCCTAGAGTAATGGAATAAAAAAAAAAAAAAAAAAAACAAATGGGAGCAAATGAAACCTAAAAGCTTTTGCAAAGCAAAGGAAACTACAAACAAGACGAAAAGACAACCCTCAGAATGGGAGAAAATATTTGCAAACGAATCAATGGACAAAGGATTAATCTCCAATGTATATAAACAGCTCATGCAGCTCAACAGTAAAAAAACAAACAAACCAATCCAAAAATGGGCAGATGACGTAAATAGACATTTGTCCCAAGAAGACATACAGATGACCAAGAAACACATGAAAAGCTACTCAACATCACTAATTATTAGAGAAATATAAACCAAAACTACAATGAGGTATCACCTCACACGAGTTAGAATGGGCATCATCAGAAAATCTACAAACAACAAATGCTGGAGAGGGTGTGGAGAAAAGGGAACCCTCTTACACTATTTGTGGGAATGTAAATTGATACAGTCACTATGGAGAACAGTATGGAGGTTCCTTAAAAAACTAAAAATAGAATTACCATATGACCCAGCAATCCCACTACTGGCCATATACCCAGAGAAAACCATAATTCAAAAAGACATATTCACCACAATATTCATTGCAGCACTATTTACAATAGCCAGGTCATGGAAGCAACCTAAATGCCCATAGACAGACGAACGGAAAAGATGTGCTACATATATAAAATGGAATATTACTCAGCCATAAAAAGGAATGAAATTGGGTCATTTGTAGAGACGTGGATAGATCTAGAGACTGTCATACAGAGTGAAGTAAGTCAGAAAGAGAAAAACAAATATCGTATATTAACGCATACATGTAGAACCTAGAAAAATGGTAAAGATGAACTGGTTTGCAAGGCAGAAATAGAGACACAGATGTAGAGAACAAATGTATGGACACCAAGGGGGGAAAGTGGCAGGGTGGTGGTGGTGGGATGAATTGCGACCCTGGGATTGACATATATACACTTATATGTATAAAATAGATAACCAATAAGAGCCTGCTGTATAAAAAAATGAATAAAATAAATTCAAAAATTAAAAAATAATACTTAAGAAAATAAAACAGAAAAAAAAGTTCTGTCCTTCCCATAGACGTATTTATATGAATGAATGATTTCCATGCTTATATCCATAAATACAAAAAGAGGAATAAAACTTACCTTGAACCAAAAAAGAAAAAAAAAAAAAACTGAACCCACTGGTCATACAGAGGAAAACCCTATCAGCGCACTTGCTCCAGTGGTAAACAATTCTTAAGTTGGTCACAGGTGGGGAATCATCTCCCATGCAGCCAGCAGCCCCCACACAAGGAGCGTCCTCATTGCAAAGCTGGGGGACCGTGAGGAGGCGTCTCTGACTAAACGTGAGCTGAGCCCCAGGCCAGCTGCTGCTGAACTTTTCCCACCGTTCCCAGGTAAAACACCTGAATGTGTGCAAAGACTAAAAACTAGAGGAAGGGGCTTGGAGTCACACCAGCGACAGCACGCAGGCCGACTTGGTGCCTGCAGGCCAGCCAGGATGGTCCTGGCCCCGGGCGCTCGTCTGGAAACTTTCCATTTCCCTGCCTGAGGTACCCCTCCTGTCCCGGCCCCCACTGCTTTTTTCCTTCCTTACCTCTGCCCGGGGAGAAATTCCAGCAGCAAGTATGGGTGACACATCCTCTTCTTTAGCAGGTGGCAGCCCGGCAACTCCTGCAGAAAGTCCAGTAGAGCCCCAGTCACAACGGGCCACTCATAGAGCCGTGGGCCCTACTGCCTCCCACCAGCCCAACCCCGAGACTGCTGACGGGGCAGAGAATATGGCGTCAGGCACAGCTGCAGAGGCTTTTGCTGCCTGGAGGGGTGTTTATATTGACCTCAACACAGGCACACCTGGGAAGGGCTGGCCGGCCGGGTCAGGCTGCCCAGGTCAGCCAATCCTCGCCCCTCAGGGGCTCAGATTTGCAGAAAATGGGCCTTGCTGCACCGGCCAGATCCAAGGAACAGGTGTAGGGTCCCGAGAGTCAGGATAGATAAGGGGCGGCAGCCCTGGCTTGTTTTCTAATCATTTTATCTGGTCCAGGAGTGGGAGACAACTTCAAGAAGACCCTCTGCTAATGAGAGGAACCCAGGAGTCAGGAGAGGAGGGGTGGTGGGTGGAGACAGAGGCCTGGTGCCCCGGCTGCTGTGGAAGCCCCTAGAAGACCAGGCAGAGGGAGGCCGCACAGAGTGAAGCCTAGGGTCACAGACCTGTTGGAGCTGCTGTTTATTAGTTCAAGCTCTGCTCTGAGGTGCTCTGTGTCAGCTCTGAGTGACAGGTGTGCTGGGGGTGCTCTGCAATGAGGGCTATGTGCACAGTTCCTGTGTGCCCAGCCCTGTCGGGGTACCTGTCCACGGGAGCTCCATATCCAGGGAGGGGCATGCCCACGAGAGCCCCGTGGGCTGCTGCGTACCTGCCCAGGTGAGCTCCATATCCTGGGAGGGGCCTGACCATGATGGCCCCATGGGCTGCTGGGTACCTGCCCAGGTGAGCTCCATATCCTGGGAGGGGCCTAACCACCACAGCCCCGTGGGCTGCTGGGTACCTGCCCAGGTGAGCTCCATATCCTGGGAGGGACCTGACCACAAGAGCCCCGTGAGCTGCTGGGGACCTGGTAGAGGACGCCAGGACAGTCAGTGAAGCCACAGAGGATATACATCTAGTAGTTCCTAATTCCTACACCCTGCTGGTCATTCTACCATCCACCAGGACATGGTATTCTGTATTAGACTTCAATGATGCCTTCTTCTGTATTCCATTCGTCCCAGAGTCACAAGAAATTTTGGCTGTGAGTGGCAGGACTCAACATACAACAAAAACAATACTGCTGGGCCGTCCTGCCCCAGGGGTTCAAAAATTCCCACACCATCTTTGGGGAAACGTTAGCTAAAGACCTAAAAAATCTACCTCTGGAGAAGGGAACCCTCCTTCAATATGCAGATGACATTCTGATCACCAGCCCGACTAAGGAGGCCTCTGAACTACCTAGCCAATAAAAGATAGAAGGTGTCCAAGAAAAAGGCTCAAATATCACAAACTAAGGTGACCTTCCTGGGCTTCATTCGCACAGAAGGTCGGAAAAGCCCACCCCAGGAAAGGGAAGAAGCCATTTGCAGCCTCACCCTTCCTGAAACTAGAAGACAGCTTAGGGGTTCCTGGGGAGACCGGGGTTTGCTGCATCTGGATCCCTAACTACAGTCTAATAGCTGGGCCTCTATATGAAACACTGAAAGGAAAAGATGATGATCCTTTTGAATAGAATCCAGAAGCGGCCTTTCAAGAATGGAAAGAGCAGTCAGTTCAGATCCTTGCCCTGGACCTCCCTAAGTTAGCTAAACCCTTTGACCTTTACATTCCTGGTCCAAGGCGAATCGCCCTTGGAGTATTAGTGCAAAAACTGGGACCACTTGAAATGGAACAATGCAAGAATGCCCTCCAGGCATTGGCCAGCCACCCCATCCGACCAGGATACTGGGGGTATCTAAAAACCTGGAAATCAGCAGCCCGCAAGGCCAGCTCCCTCCTAAGGGAAAAGGACGCCACTTGGTGATCCTAACCACCCACCATGCCCTGAAGTTGCAGGGATTGCTCCGTGGGCACAATGACCTCGAGTGAGGAGGCCCTCCAACACCAACCTCCAGAGAGAAAACCTGGAGCAATGGGCCCCCATGACGACTCGTTTGACCATCACTTGACCTGGAGCTTCTCTCAGAAAACAACAAGAGTGTGTCCCAAAAGAGCAGACTATTGCTTACAGGACTTACTGCACCCAGAGCGGAGCTAATAAACTTGGCAGGGGAACCGTAAATAACGCTGCCACCATAGAAAAGCCTACAGACACCGCGGTGACGGCGGCCAATGAGACCGGCTGTACTCCTGGCTACTTCAAAAGGCCGTTGACTGAGTGGCCGTCAAGGTCCTGGATCACCACCAGCCCTGGACTGTCTGGGAGTTGAGCAAGCAGGGCTCTGACACCTGGTGTTGTTTGTACGTTAATTAGGTGGCCTAACTGAAGAAAGCGCAGAGTACTGGTCAGAGCATCTAGGCTAGCAGGAACTGTCAGCCTAAGGGGGCCGAACCAATGTGGAGCAGGGTAAAACGGCCCACCCCCACCCCAGCGTCTCTGCACATCTCTTTCCTGGACCCTTAAAGGTCATTAGAATCTATAAAACTTCCAATGCTGGTGCTCAGGCAGACGAGCAGTGAGGGAGGAGGCCTGGGGACAATCAACCTCACCTGGAGGCTGCTTGGGAGAAGTCCTCCCCCTCGCCCCGGGTATGAGGACACCCAACTCAGCACGAAGCATTTACAGAAGAGGTGTCTGCACCCTCAGCACCCCAAGAATGAGGAATGGGACAAAAGGCAGAGGAGGGCTTTGTCACTGGCAAAGCCCATGAAAAATTCCTGGGAGATGAAAATAGAATCTGGGCAATAAAATAAAGTCTAACCATTTTTTTCCTTTGTGCTTTGTCTAATTTCACTTGCTCCTAGGTTTCCACATGCAGAGGTCCCACACCCGACACTTCAGACCCGATTTCCTAGTGCAAAATGGCTGGGCCGACACCTCAGCTCGTGGGGCCCCGTGCAGACTCTGCGACATAGAGCCTGAGCTCCAGCCAACCCGGCCCTCGAGAGCTCCGCCCCCTCCCTCCCGCTGACGCTGCCAGGATCTCTACACAGCAGCCCGGCCCACAACCCGCAGGGGAGCACACACTCTCACCTCTCCATTCTCTGATCATAATATAAAGTTTTCCTTTGCTTCTGAACCAAAGTCAGTCTCGATCTGTTGGCTCCAATGACACTAGGCAGGGAGACCCTTGTTGGGGCCCACTCTGCAGGATCAGTAACAGAATTTGAGAACATTGTAACTTCAAAGAACAGATGTGCGAGCCAAACTGTAATTAACATAGAGCAGTGTATAAGGCTCGTGTAAAATAAGATGTTTCTAACACTTCCATTTGATATTTCCATCACTTTATTATAAGCAAGTTCAGTGGAGGGGTTTGTCTTATTTGTCAGGTCAACAGTAGAGAAATGCAGTGATTTCTTTCCAAGGATGTACATCTAATAATCTTGGTTGAAGTTTCAACCTTGTTTTGACTGATTTTCCATTGAAAATGATACCTCTCTTTCAGCTCCTAGATTTCTGAGAAGTATAAAATCTTATATTTTTTATTACCAAAGGGGAAAGGTGGGAGGAGGGATAAATTAACAGTTTCAGATTAACATATACACACTGCTATGTATAAAATATATCATCAACAAGGAACTACTGTATAACACAGGGAACTATACTCAATATTTTGTAATGACCCCTAAGGGGAAATAATCTGAAATACAATAGATATCTATATCGACATCATCTATCAACTACAGATAAAATGGAAACTAAAGGAGGCCGATGGTGAGCGTTTCTGAACCTGAAGACTTCAATCATCTAAAGTTCGGACTCTGCCTACGGCCCAAGTCCCTTAATGAACACACATGTACCAGTAGCTTAAAAATTCCCCAGATTGGAGTTCGGGGAGACACTGATTTGGAAAAATCCCTGGTGTTCTCCTTACATACACAGGACCTTTCCTACAGCTAAAACATGCCTGTGACACCCAGAAGATGGAACACGGTTGGATCAGGGAGATTTTGGAAAAGGCACCAAAACTCCTAATTTCCTGGTTGTCGGGTTCACACCTCCAGCCTTTTTCCTTAAAATCTCCCCACCTGAGGATGTCAGCACCTTCAACATCCAGTTGCACAAAATTTGGAATTTTTCCAAAGGAAGAAGGGGAAGGAGGAGAAACAAGGAGAGCCAAGCCCTAGATGTTCGGACAGGCACATGTCACTCTAATTTCCAATCAGGAAGAAGAATTAAGCAAAGGCTTAGCCTGCCACCGGGAACCAGAGTAGGGCCAGAAGCAAAGCAGCGGTTCTGCGGACAGCTCCCAAAAAAGCGAGTTGAAAAATGGAGCTCAGGGGCACTGCAATTCACAAACCTGCAGAGTTATAAATTATAACTATCGTCCAAAACTATATTGAGGGAAGGCAATGAACAGGATTGGAAAGCAAGGCAGAAATGCAGGAAACAGATTTCAGGAGTTAGATTCGAATAGCCCCTAAAGCACATGAAAAGCGGCCAAAAGTCGACAACGATGCACATGGCCAAAAAGAGCATATGTGTTTTTTTCTGAATAAATTCAGGAAAAAACGCATAGGCCCTTTTTGGCCAACCAAGCAAGCCGGAAATGCAATGCAGCACTACAAAGAAGTCTCACTTCCCATCGGTCAAAAGGGCCTTCCTAAAAAAGTGTAAAAAAAATACAGGAGAGGCCAGGGAGGAAAGGGAGCATTGTTACACTGATGGTCGGGATGTAAATTGCCAATGGCGACTCTGGAGAACGGTACGGTGTTTCCTAAAACATCTAAAAAACACAGCTAGAGAGAAAGGGGCACATCCATTCATGGGCGTATAAATTGGAAAAATTAAAATCAACAAGACACAGGCACCCCAAAGTTTAGGGCTGCTCTGGTTACAAGAACCTCCACTTGTGTACATCTTAAATATCCCAGGGATGAGAAAAATGGTAAAGAAGTTGTGGTACTTATGTACAATGGAATATCACTCAGCCATGAAATCAATATCATAAGGCTAGTAGCAGCATGATGAGTGGATTTAGGTACGACGATTCTAAGTGAAATAAGTCACACAGAAAAAGACACTTATCATAAGATATCACTTATAGAGGGAATGTAAAAACCGTTACCCTTAAACTGAATTACAAAACAGAACAGAGTCACCCATTTTAAAAACACACTATGGCTGCTTAACGGGAAAGGTGAGGAGGGGTGATGCATAAAACAAGGGTTTCAAATTAGCTCAGATACCGTTCCATAAACCCAATATGTAGTAGACAAGACCTACTCCTTGCTCAGTGAACTAGACTCAACACCCCCTATTCAGCGCACAAGAATATATCTGAGTAGTAAGAATCTGAAAACCTATGTATTGATCTCTCTCTGGAAGAGAGTCAAGTGAGTGTAAAGCGGCATAAACACAGCCGTGAAAAGCAGCTAAAACCCATTTTAAAAATAAATTACTTTTAAAAACCCGTAAAACAAAGACAGTGTAAGAGAGAGTAATTCTTACAAAATTCGTTCAGGGGCTGTGATGCAACCTGGATTGACCATATCTAGACCCACAGCTGGATGAGACATAAGGGTGGACACTCTTGGGGCTGAGAGGTTTGGTGAGGTTGGGTGAGCAAACGCTGACCCTTTAAAGTAATACTGCGTGGTCCCCATCCCATGGGTCCCAAATCTCCAGGTTCAAGGGCATCTTCCTACATCGAAAACATGCATGAGTAACCCAGATCATGGTACACCGTCTGATCGGAAAAGGTTTCTGAAACGCACCACATTTCTCATCTCCTTGTGCTCGGGTTCGCCATTCCAGCTTCTTAACTAGTAATCTCCCTACATGGAGAAACAGCACCTTTAAGCTCCTGTTCCATACAGGTTGCAATTTGTCCTGAGGATGAACGGGAAGAGGGGCAACCAATGAGAGACTAGATCTAGGTGTTGGGACAGGCACAGGTCACTCTATTTTCCCATCAGGAAGAAGAAATAACCACAGGCTCAGCCTGCCGCCCGGAACCAGAATAGGGCCTGAGGCAATCCCGCACTTCTGCGGCCAGCTCCCAAAAAAGCCAGTTGAAAAATGGAGCACATGGGCACTGCAATTCACAAACCTGCAGAGTTATAAATGATAACTCTCGTCCACAAATATATTGAGGGAAGGCAACGAAGAGGATTTGAAAGCAAGGCAGAATTGCAGGAAGCAGATTTCAGGAGGTAGATTCGAATCGCCTTTCAAGCACATGAAAAGCGGCAAAACGTCGACAATGATGCCCTTGGCCAAAAAGGGCGTATGCGTTTTTTCCTGAATATATTCAGGAAAAAACGCATACGCCCTTTTTGGCCAACCAAGCAACCTGGAAAGGCAAATCAGCGCTAAAAAGAAGTCTCGCTTCCGATCCGTCAAAAGGGCCCTGCTGAAAAAAGTGTCAAAACCACAAATGCAGGACAGGCCAAGGAGAAATGGGAGCCTTGCCACGCTGATGGGCGGTATGTAAATTGCCAACAGCCACTCTGGAGAAGTGTACGGTGTGTCCTGAAACATCGAAAAAACACAGCTTAGGGAGCATAGGGCACTTCCACTCATGGGCGTATAAATTGGGAAAACTAAAAATCAGCAAGACACAGGCACCCCAAAGTTAAGGGCTGCTCTGTTTGCAAGAACCTCCACTTCATGACACCTTAAATATCCCAGGAAAGATAAAAATGGATAAAGAAGTTGTGGTCCTTATGTACAATGGAATATCACTCAGACATGATATCAATGTCATAATGCTAGTAGCAGCATGATGAGTGGATTTAGGTACGACGACTCTAAGTGAAATAAGTCACACAGAAAATGACACTTATCGTAAGCTATCACTTATAGAGGGAATGTAAAAACCGCTACACTTGAACTGAATTACAAAAGAGAACAGAGTCACACGTTTAGAAAACACACTATGGCTGCTTAACGGGAAAGGTGAGGTGGGGTGATGCATAAAACAAGGGTTTCAAATTAGCACAGATACCGTTACATACACCCAATATGTAATAGACAAGACCTACTCCTTGCTCAGTGAACTGGACTCAACACCCCCTATTCACCGCACAAGTATATATCTGACTAGTAAGAATCTTAAAACCTATGTATTGATATTTCTCTGGAAGTGTGTCAAGTGGGTGTAAAGCCGCATAAACACAGCCGTGAAAAGCAGCTAAACCCCATTATAAAAATAAATTACTTGTAAAAACCCGTAAAACAAAGACAGTGAAAGAGAGAAAAGTTCTTACACAATTCGTTCAGGGGCCGTGATGCAACATGGATTGACCAATTCTAGACCAACAGGTGGATGAGACCTAAGGGTGGACACTCTTGGGGCTGACAGGTCTGGTGAGGTTGGGTGAGCAAACGCAGACCCTTTAAAGTAATACTGCGTGGTACCCATCCCATGGGTCCCAAATCTCCAGTTTCAACGGCATCTTCCTGCATCGAAAACATGCATGAGAAACCCAGAAGATGGTACACCGTGTGATCGGGAAAGGTTTCTAAAACGCACCTCATTTCTCACCTCCTTGTGCTCGGGTTCGCCATTCCAACTACTTTACTAGCAATCTCCCTTCTTGGAGAATCAGCACCTTTACCCTCCTGTTCTGTACAGGTTGCAATTTGTCCTGAGGATGAACGGGAAGAGGAGCAACCAATGAGAGACTAGATCTAGGTGTTGGGACAGGCACAGGTCACTCTATTTTCCCATCAGGAAGAAGAATTAACCACAGGCTCAGCCTGCCGCCAGGAACCAGAATAAGGCCTGAGGCAATCCCGCGCTTTTGCGGCCAGCTACCAAAAAAGCGAGTTGAAAAATGGAGCTCAGGGGCACTGCAATTCACAAACCTGCAGAGTTATAAATGATAACTCTCGTCCACAAATATATTGAGGGAAAGCAACGAAGAGGATTTGAAAGCAAGGCAGTATTGCAGGAAACAGATTTCAGGAGGTAGATTCGAATCGCATTTAAAGCTCAAGAAAATGGGCAAAACGTCGACAATGATGCACTTTGCCAAAAACGGCGTATGCGTTTTTTCCTGAATATATTCAGGAAAAAATGCATACGCACTTTTTGGCCAACCAAGCAACCTGGAAAGGCAAATCAGCGCTACAAAGAAGTCTCGCTTCCCATCGGTCAAAAGGGCCATGCTGAAAAAAGTGTCAAAACCACAAATGCAGGACAGGCCATGGAGAAATGGGAGCCTTGCTACGCTGATGGGCGGGATGTAAATTGCCAACAGCCACTCTGGAGAAGTGTATGGTGTGTCCTGAAACATCGAGAAAACACAGCTTAGGGAGCATAGGGCACGTCCACTCATGGGCGTATAAATTGGGAAAACTAAAAATCAGCAAGACACAGGCACCCCAAAGTTTAGGGCTGCTCTGTTGACAAGAACCTCCACTTCATGACACCTTAAATATCCCAGGAAAGAGAAAAATGGATAAAGAAGTTGTGGTTCTTATGTACAATGGAATATCACTCAGCCATGAAATCAATGTCTTAAGGCTAGTAGCATCATGATGAGTGGATTTAGGTACGACGACTCTAAGTGAAATAAGTCACACAGAAAAAGACACTTATCATAAGCTATCACTTATAGAGGGAATGTAAAAACTGCTACACTTGAACTGAATTACAAAAGAGAACAGAGTCACACGTTTAGAAAACACACTATGGCTGCTTAACGGGAAAGATGAGGTGGTGTGATGCATAAAACAAGGGTTTCAAATTAGATCAGATACCGTTCCATACACCCAATATGTAATAGACAAGACCTACTCCTTGCTCAGTGAACTGGACTCAACACCCCCTATTCACCGCACAAGTATATATCTGACAAGTGAGAATCTTAAAACCTATGTATTGATATCCCCCTGGAAGTGTGTCAAGAGGGTGTAAAGCCGCATAAACACAGCCGTGAAAAGCAGCTAAACCCCATTATAAAAATAAATTACTTGTAGAAACCCGTAAAACAAAGACAGTGAAAGAGAGAGAAATTCTTACACAATTCGTTCAGGGGCTGTGATGCAACCTGGATTGAAAATATCTAGACCCACAGTTGGATGAGACCTAAGGGTGGACACTCTTGGGGCTGACAGGTTTGGTGAGGTTGGGAGAGCAAACACAGACCCTTTAAGGTAATACTGCGTGGTACCCATCCCATGGGTCCCAAATCTCCAGTTTTAAGGGCATCTTCCTGCATTGAAAACATGCATGAGAAACCCAGAAGATGGTACACCATGTGATCGGGAAAGGTTTCTAAAACGCACCTCATTTCTCATCTCCTTGTGCTCGGGTTCACCATTCCAGCTACTTTACTAGCAATCTCCCTACTTGGAGAATCAACACCTTTAACCTCCTGTTCTGTACAGGTTGCAATTTGTCCTGAGGATGAACGGGAAGAGGGGCAACCAATGAGAGACTAGATGTAGGTGTTGGAACAGGCACAGATCACTCTATTTTCCCATCAGGAAG
Source organism: Eschrichtius robustus (assembly GCF_028021215.1). NCBI lineage: Eukaryota > Metazoa > Chordata > Mammalia > Artiodactyla > Eschrichtiidae > Eschrichtius > Eschrichtius robustus. Next base: position 704,833 of record NW_027175228.1, read on the forward strand.
AAGAATTAAGCACAGGCTCAGCCTGCCGGAGGGAAGCAGAATAGTGCCTGAGGCAATCCCGCGCTTCTGCGGCCAGCTCCGAAAAAAGCCAGTTGAAAAATGGAGCACATGGGCACTGCAATTCACAAACCTGCAGAGTTATAAATGATAACTCTCGTCCACAAATATATTGAGGGAAGGCAACGAAGAGGATTTGAAAGCAAGGCAGAGTTGCAGGAAACAGGTTTCAGGAGGTAGATTCGAATCGCCTTTAAAGCACATGAAAAGCGGCAAAACGTCGACAATGATGCCCTTGGCCAAAAAGGGCGTATGCGTTTTTTCCTGAATATATTCAGGAAAAAACGCATACGCCCTTTTTGGCCAACCAAGCAACCTGGAAAGGCAAATCAGCGCTACAAAGAAGTCTCGCTTCCCATCGGTCAAAAGGGCCATGCTGAAAAAGGTGTCAAAACCACAAATGCAGGACAGGCCAAGGAGAAATGGGAGCCTTGCCACGCTGATGGGCGGTATGTAAATTGCCAACAGCCACTCTGGAGAAGTGTACGGTGTGTCCTGAAACATCGAAAAAACACAGCTTAGGGAGCATAGGGCACTTCCACTCATGGGCGTATAAATTGGGAAAACTAAAAATCAGCAAGACACAGGCACCCCAAAGTTTAGGGCTGCTCTGTTTGCAAAAACCTCCACTTCATGACACCTTAAATATCCCAGGAAAGATAAAAATGGATAAAGAAGTTGTGGTCCTTATGTACAATGGAATATCACTCAGACATGATATCAATGTCATAATGCTAGTAGCAGCATGATGAGTGGATTTAGGTACGACGACTCTAAGTGAAATAAGTCACACAGAAAAAGACACTTATCGTAAGCTATCACTTATAGAGGGAATGTAAAAACCGCTACACTTGAACTGAATTACAAAAGAGAACAGAGTCACACGTTTAGAAAACACACTATGGCTGCTTAACGGGAAAGGTGAGGTGGGGTGATGCATAAAACAAGGGTTTCAAATTCGCTCAGATACTGTTCCATACACCCAATATGTAATAGACAAGACCTACTCCTTGCTCAGTGAACTGGACTCAACATCCCCTATTCACCGCACAAGAATATATGTGACTAGTAAGAATCTTAAAACCTATGTATTGATATATGTCTGGAAGTGAGTCAAGTGGGTGTAAAGCCGCATAAACACAGCCGTGAAAAGCAGCTTAACCCCATTATAAAAATAAATTACTTTTAAAAACCCGTAAAACAAAGACAGTGAAAGAGAGAGAAATTCTTACAAAATTCGTTCAGAGGCTGTGATGCAACCTGGATTGACCATATCTACACGCACAGCTGGATGAGACATAAGGGTGGACACTCTTGGGGCTGAAAGTTTGGGTTAGGTTGGGTGAGCAAACGCAGACCCTTTAAAGTAATACTGCGTGGTACCCATCCCATGGGTCCCAAGTCTCCAGGTTCAAGGGCATCTTCCTACATCGAAAACATGCATGAGAAACTCAGAAGATGGTACACCGTGTGATTTTGAAAGGTTTCTAAAACGCACCTCATTTCTCATCTCCTTGTGCTCGGGTTCGCCATTCCAGCTACTTTACTAGCAATCTCCCTACTTGGAGAATCAGCACCTTTAACCTCCTGTTCCCTACAGGTTGCAATTTGTCCTGAGGATGAAAGGGAAGAGGGGCAACCAATGAGAGACTAGATCTAGGTGTTGGGACAGGCACAGGTCACTCTATTTTCCCATCAGGAAGAAGAATTAAGCACAGGCTCAGCCTGTCCCCCAGAAGCAGAATAGGGCCTGAGGCAATACCGTGCTTTTGCGGCCAGCTCCCAAAAAAGCGAGTTGAAAAATGGAGCTCAGGCACACTGCAATTCACAAACCCGCAGAGTTATAAATGATAACTCTCATCCACAAATATATTGAGGGAAGGCAACGAAGAGGATTTGAAAGCAAGTCAGAATTGCAGGAAACAGGTTTCAGGAGGTAGATTCGAATCGCCTTTAAAGCACATGAAAAGTGGCAAAACGTCGACAATGATGCCCTTGGCCAAAAAGGGCGTATGCGTTTTTTCCTGAATATATTCAGGAAAAAACGCATACGCCCTTTTTTGCCAACCAAGCAACCTGGAAATTCAAATCAGCGCTACAAAGAAGTCTCGCTTCCCATCGGTCAAAAGGGCCATGCTGCAAAAAGTGTCAAAACCAGAAATGCAGGACAGGCCATGGAGAAATGGCAGCCTTGCTACGCTGATGGTCGGGATGTAAATTGCCAACAGACACTCTGGAGAAGTGTACGGTGTGTCCTGAAACATCGAAAAAACACAGCTTAGGGAGCATAGGGCACGTCCACTCATGGGCGTATAAATTGGGAAAACTAAAAATCAGCAAGACACAGGCACCCCAAAGTTTAGGACTGCTCTGTTGACAAGAACCTCCACTTCATGACACCATAAATATCCCAGGAAAGAGAAAAATGGATAAAGAAGTTGTGGTCCTTATGTACAATGCAATATCACTCAGACATGAAATCAATGCCATAAGGCTAGTAGAAGCAAGATGAGTGGAGTTAGGTACAACGATTCTAAGTGAAATAAGTCACACAGAAAAAGACACTTATCATAAGCTATCACTTATAGAGGGAATGTAAAAACCGCTACAGTTGAACTGAATTACAAAACAGAACAGAGTCACACGTTTAGAAAACACACTATGGCTGCTTAACGGGAAAGGTGAGGTGTGGTGATGCATAAAACAAGGGTTTCAAATTCGCTCAGATACTGTTCCATACACCCAATATGTAATAGACAAGACCTACTCCTTGCTCAGTGAACTGGACTCAACACCCCCTATTCACCGCACAAGAATATATGTGACTAGTAAGAATCTTAAAACCTATGTATTGATATCTGTCTGGAAGTGAGTCAAGTGGGTGTAAAGCGGCATAAACACAGCAGTGAAAAGTAGCAAATCCCCATTTTAAATTAAATAACTTTAAAAAACCCAAAAAAATAAGACAGTGATAGAGAGAGGAAATTTTACATAATTCGTTCCTGGGCTGTGATGCAACCTTGTTTGATCATATCTAGACCCACAGCTGGATGAGAAATAAAGCTGGACACTCTTGCAGCTGAAGGACTCTTTCCCTAGTTACCAGATTGGGGAACGTAAATAGGCTGCCGCCCTCTGGCCGTTACCTGCAAAAGCAGCTTTAAAATCTGTGTTAATGGTCACTTCATATGAACAAGTACTTTAGGGCTGTAAATGAAACCTGCCCTCAAAATGTCTTGAGGGAGGTAGTGGCCAAAACTTTTCAAAATGTGACACTTACTTTAAGAAAACAATTTGAAGAACTAAGCTGTAATCACAGTTTGATAAATAAAAAGAGCATGCTTTAAAGATCAATTTCAACAGATTATGGGACACATGCAAATTCAGCCACACAGAGGTATCAGCTCGCACCTGTTAGAATAACCAGCAGCAAGCAAACTACAAACAATAAATATTGAAGGTGTTTTGGAGAAATGCATACCCTCAATTTTAAGTGGGACTTAACCTGGAAAGAGCCACTAATGAGAACTGAATGGTGGTGCCTTTAAAACGTACACACTGAGCTACCATATGATACAGCAAGCCCACTCCTTGGCCTATAACATAAGGAGATAGAACTGGAAAGACACAGGCAAGCAAATGTGCATTGCAGCAGTATTACAATAACCAAGACATGGAGGCAACCAAAAAGTCCATCAAGAGGTGCGTGGCCAAAGAATAACTGGTACACGTACAGGTGGAATATTAGCCAGGGAAAAAACCAAAACAATGCCATTTGCAGCACTGTGTATGATTCTTGAGTTAATCAGGCAAATTGTACTAAGTCAGAAAGCAAAAGACACATATCCTATAATATCACTTATAGGTCTTAGCTAAAAATTGATACCAATGAAGATATTTCCACAGAGAAATGCAATCACAGATTCATTAAACAAACTTAGGGTTCACCAAATGGAAAGGTGTGAGGATTGGATACATTAGGATATTGGGGTTAAGATAGATATAGAAACACATGTGAAATATGTAATCACCAAAGACCTACGTAATACCAAGACAAGACTACTCAACATGGTGTCATAACCTACATGGGAAAATGATCCAAAGAAGAATAGATATATGTATATGTTTAAAAGAACCACATCTTGCACACCTAGAAGAAACAAAACATTTTAATCAAATTTGCTCTGACAAAAAATAAAAATTAAATTAAAAAAAGAACAAGAAGTAATGAGACATAAACTTAAGGGGCTTTGTGCTGGCACATTGCATTCTAATTTACAACCAGAACATGACTTCCATTAAGGCTCTGTCATCACTAATAAAGCAGCTTTATAAGCAATGTTGAAGGTAGCTTAAAAGAAGTCTCACTAATTATTGATAGTAACAAGGAAACAAAGAAAAGTAAAAATCTCACTGCAAAAAGTATACATAGGGTAAGGATAGTAGATCAAACACTGATTAAACTTCTGTAAAGAATAAAAGACAACAGTAGTATGTTTCGTTAAAAAAGAGAGGGCCCAAATAAATCTGAAATGAAAGAGATGATGTTACAACAGACACCACAGAAATACAAAGTATCCTAAGATACACACAGGGTAACTCAGGGCTCAGACTGGAGAGAGCCCACTCTCCAGTCCCCTGTACATGACTTAAAGGAGCCTCAGGAACTGAGGAGGAGGTCCCTGAGGAGAGGCTCAAGATAGAATATGGTAGGCATTAACATGACTGCATTCATCTTAAACATGCCTGAACTACATTCACACGAGATGATTTTGTCCTGTATGTACATCGGCACCTATAGCCGGAACTGCAGATCTTTGGCTTCAACACCTCTACTGACAACATTAGCTTCACCTGCTGTGGACCGTCTCCTATAGGATTTCTAGAATCACAAAACATCGAAGCTTCACAGGACCCAGAGTCTGTGCGACTCCACACAGAGTCTCAGAGTCTCAACTCCACTCAGATACTCCACTCTTGGAGGGCACACACAAAGTAGTGTGCACATCAGGACCCAGGGGAAGGAGCAGTGACCCCGTACGGGAATGACCAGAACTACCTGCTACTTTTAGAGGGTCTCCTGCAGAGGCAGCTGGTGGCTGTGGCTGTGGCTCACCGTGAGGACAACAACACTGGCAGCAGAAGTTCTGGGAAATACTCCTTGGTGTGAGCCCTCCCAGAGTCCGCCATTAGCCCCACCAAGAGCAAGGTAGGCTCCAGTGCTGGGTCGCCTCAGGCCAAACAACCAACAGGGAGGGAACCCAGCCCCATGCATCAGCAGACAAGCAGATTCAACTTTTTATTAAAGTTTTATTTAATCCGTAGACAAGCGGATTAAAGCTCTGCCCACCAAAGCAACACCCAGCTCTACCCACCACCAGTCCCTCCCATCAGGAAGCTTGCACAAGCCTCTAAGATAGACTCATCCACCAGAGAGCAGACAGCAGAAGCAAGAAGAACTACAATTCTGCAGCCTGTGGAAGGAAAACCACATTCACAGAAAGATAGACAAAATGAAAAGGCAGAGGACTTTATACCAGATCAAGGAACAAGATAAAACCCCAGAAAAAAAACGGAATGAGGTGGAGATAGGGAACCTTCCAGAAAAAGAATTCAGAATAATGATAGTGAAGTTGAGCCAAGACCTTAGAAAAAGAAAGGAGGCAAAGATCGAGAAGACACAAGAAATGCTTAACAAAGACCTAGAAGAATTAAGGAACAAACACCTAGAAGAGTTAAAGAACAAACAAACAGAGGTAAACAATGTAATAACTGAAATGAAAAATACACTAGAAGGAATCAGTAGCAGAATAACTGTGGCAGAAGAACGGATAAGTGGCCTGGAAGACAGAAAGGTGGAAATCACTGCCATGGAACAGAATAAAGAAAAAGAATGAAAATAAATGAAGACACCCCAAGAGTCCTCTGGGACAACATTAAACGCAACAACATTCGCATTATAGGGGTCCCAGAAGGAGAAGAGAGAGAGAAAGGACCCGAGAATATATTTGAAGAGATTATGGTCAAAAACTTCCCTAGCATGGGAAAAGAAATAGCCACCCAAGTCCAGAAGCACAGAGTGTCCCAGGCAGGAGAAACCAAAGGAGAAAAATGACAAGACACATAGTAATCAAATTGACAAAAATTAACGACAAAGAAAAATTATTGAAAGCAGCAAGGGAAAAATGACAAATAACATACAAGGGAAATCCCATAAGGATAACAGCTGATTTCTCAGCAGAAAATCTACAAGCCAGAAGGAAGTGGCATGATAAATTTAAAGTGATGAAAGGGAAGAACCTACAACCAAGGGTACTGCACCCTGCAAAGAGCTCATTCAGATTTGATGGAGAAATCAAAAGCCTTACAGACAAGCAAAAGCTAAGAGAATTCAGCACCATGCAACCAGCTCTACACCAAATGCTAAAAGAACTTCTCTAAGTGGGAAACACAAGAGAAGAAAAGGACCCACCAAGACAAACCCATAACAATTAAGAAAATAGTAGTAGGAACATACATATCGATAATTACCTTAAACGTGAATGCACTAAATGTTCCAACCAAAAGACATAGACTGGCTGAATGGATACAAAAACAAGACCCATATATATGCTGTCTACAAGAGACCCATTTCAGACCTAGGGACACATACAGACTGAAAGTGAGGCGATGGAAAAATATATTCTATGCTAATGAAAATCAAAAGAAAGCTGGAGTAGCAATACTCATATCAGATAAAATAGACTTTAAAATAAAGAATGTTACAAGAGACAAGGAAAGACACTACATAATGGTCAAGGGATCAATCCAAGAAGAAGATATAACAATTATAAATATATATGTACCCAACATAGGAGCACCTCAATGTATAAGGCAACTGCTAACAGCTATAAAAGAGGAAATCGACAGTAACACAATAATAGCGGGGGACTTTAACAGCTCACTTACACCAGTGGAGATCAGCCAGACAGAAAATTAATAAGGAAACACAAGCTTTAAATGACACAATAGACCAGATAGAGTTCATTGATATTTATAGGACATTCCATCCAAAAACAGCAGATTACACGTTCTTCTCAACTGCACACGGAACATTCTCCAGGATAGATCACATCTTGGGTCACAGATAAAGCCTCAGTAAATTTAAGAAAACTGAAATCATATCAAGCAGCTGTTCCGACCACAATGCTATGAGATTAGAAATCAATTACACAGAAAAAACTGTAAAAAACACAAACACATGGAGGCTAAACAATACGTTACTAAATAACCAAGAGATCACTGAAGAAATCAAAGGGGAAATCAAAAACTACCTAGAGACAAATGACAACAAAAACACGATGATCCAAAACCTATGGGATGCAGCAAAAGGAGTTCTAAGAGGGAAGTTTATAGCAATACAAGCCTACCTCAAGAAACAAGAAAAATCTCAAATAAACAATCTAACCTTACACCTAGAGGAACTAGAGAAAGAAGAACAAAACCCAAAGTTAGTAGAAGGAAAGAAATCCTAAAGATCAGAGCAGAAATAAATGAAATAGAAACAAAGAAAACGGAAGCAAAGATCATCAAAACTAAAAGCTGGTTCTTTGAGAAGATAAGCAAAAATGATCAACCTTTAGCCACACTCAAGAAAAAGAGGGAGAGGACGCAAATCAACAAAATTAGAAGTGAAAAAGGAGAAGTTACAACAGACACCACAGGAATACAAAGCATCCTAAGAGACTACTACAAGCAACTCTGTGCCAATAAAATGGACAATCTGGAAGAAATGGACAAATTCTTAGAAAGGTATAACCTTCTAAGACTGAACCAGGAAGAAATAGAAAATATGAACAAACCTATCACAAGCAATGAAATTGAAACTGTGATTAAAAATCTTCCAACAAACAAAAGTCCAGAACCAGATGGCATTACAGGTGAATTCTATCAAACATTTAGAGAAGAGCTAACACCCAACCTTCTCAAATTCTTCAAAACAATTGCAGGGGAAGGAACACTCCCAAACTCATTCTATGAGACCACCATCACCCTGATACCAAAATCAGACAGAGATACTACAAGGAAAGAAAATTATAGACCAATATCCCTGATGAATATAGATGCAAAAATCCTCAACAAAATACTAGCAAACAGAATCGAACAACACATTAAAAGGATCATACACCATGATCAAGTGGGGTTTATCCCAGGGATGCAAGGATTCTTCAATATACACAAATCAATGTGATACACCATATTAACAAATTGTAGAATAAAACCATATGGTCATCTCAATAGATGAAGGAAAAGATTTTGAGAAAATTCAACACTCATTTACGATAAAAACTCTGCAGAGTGTGGGCATAGACGGAAACTACCTCAACATAATAAAGGCCATATATGACAAACCCACAGCAAACAGCATTCTCAATGGTGAAAAACTGAAAGCGTTTCCTCTAAGATCAGGAACAAGACGAGGATGTCCACTCTCACCACTGCTATTCAACATAGTTTTGGAAGTCCTAGCCATGGCAATCAGAGAAGAAAAAGAAATAAAAGGAATACAAAACGGAAAAGAAGAAGTAAAATTGTCACTGTTTGCAGATGACATGATATCATAGATAGAGAATCTTAAAGATGCCACCAGAAAACCACTGGAGCTAATCAATGAATTTGGTAAAGTTGCAGGATACAAAATTAATGCACAGAAATTGCTTGCATTCCTATACACTAACAATGAAAGATCAGAAAGAGAAATTAAGGAAACAATCCCATTACCACTGCAACAAAAAGAATAAAATACCTAGGAATAAACCTACCTAAGGAAGTAAAAGACCTGTACTCAGAAAACTATAAGACACTGATGAAAGAAATCAAAGATGATATAAACAGATGGAGACATATACCATGTCCTTGGATTAGAAGAATCAATATTGTGAAAATGACTATACTACCCAAAGCAATCTACAGATTCAATGCAATCCCGATCAAAATACCTTTGGCATTTTCTACAGAACAAGAAAAAAAATCTTAAAATTTGTAGGGAGACACAAAAGACCCTGGATAGCCAAAGCAGTCTTGAGGGGGAAAAAAAAGAGCTGGAGGAATCAGACTTCCAGACTTCAGACTATATTACAAAGCTACAGTAATCAAGATAATATGGTACTGACACAAACACAGAAATATAGGTCAATAGAAAAGGATAGAAAGCACAGAGATAAACCCACGTACCTATGGTTAACTAATCTATGACAAAGGAGGCAAGGGTATACAATGGAGAAAAGACAGTGTCTTCAGTAAGTGGTGCTGGGAAAACTGGACAGCTACATGTAAAAGAATGAAATTAGTACACTCCCTAACACCATACACAAAAGTAACTCAAAATGGATTAGAGACCTAAATATAAGACCAGCCACTATAAAACTCTTAGAAGAAAACATAAGCAGAACAGTCTATGACATAAATCACAGCAAGATCCTTTTTGACCCACCTCCTAGAGAAATGGAAATAAAAACAAAAATTAAAAAATGGGACCGAATGAAACATAAATTCTTTTGCACAGCAAAGGAAAACTTAAGCAAGATGAAAAGACAACCATCAGAATGGGAGAAAATATTTTCAAATGAAGCAAATGGCAAAGGATTAATCTACAAAAAGCAGCTCATGTAGCTCAATATCACAAAACCAAACAACCCAATCCAAAAATGGGCAGAAGACCTAAATAGAAATTTCTCCAAAGAAGATATACAGGTTGCCAACAAACACATGAAAGGATGCTGAGCATCACTAATCATTAGAGAAATGCAAATCAAAACTACAGTGAGGTATCACCTCACACCAGTCAGAATGGCCATCATCAAAAAATCTACCAACAGTAAATGCTGGAGAGGCATTTATTGGAGAAAAGGGAACCCTCTTGCACTGTTGGTGGGAATGTAAATTGATATAGCCACTAGGGAGAACGGTATGGGGCTTCCTTAAAAACTAAAAATAGAACTACCATACAACCCAGCAAACCCACTCCTGGACATTTACCCTGAGAAAACCATAATTCAAAAAGAGTCATGTACCACAATGTTCACTGTAGCTCTATTTACAATAGCCAGGACATGGAAGCAACCTAAGTGTCCATCAACAGATAAATGGATAAAGAAGATGTGGCACATATATACAATGGAACATTATTCTGCCATAAAAAGAAGCGAAATTGAGTTATTTTTAGTGAGGTGGATGGATCTAGAGTCTGTCCTACAGAGTGAAGTAAGTCAGAAAGAGAAAAACAAATACCGTATGCTAACACATATATATGGAATCTAAAAAAAAAAAGTTTATGAAGAACGTAGGGGCAGGAAAGGATTAAGGACACAGACGTAGAGAAAGGACTTGAGGACATGGGGAGAGGGAAGGGTAAGCTGGGACAAAGTGAGAGAGTGGTATGGACATATATACACTACCAAATGTAAAATTGAAATTGATAGCTACTGGGAAGCAGCCACATAGCACAGGGAGATCAGCTCTGTGCTTTGTGACCACCTAAAAGGGTGGGATAAGGGAGTGAGAGGGAGGTGCAAGAGGGAGGGGATATGGTGTTATATGTATACGCATAGCTGATTCACTTTTTTATACAGCAGAAACTAACACACAATTGTAAAGCAATTATACTCCAATAAAGATGTAAAAAAAAAAAAAAAAAAAAGAAAGCCCAGAGATAAACCTACACACCTATGGCACACTAATCTATGACAAAGGAGGCAAGGGTATACAATGGAGAAAAGACAGTCTCTTCAATAAGTGGTGCTGGGAAAAATGGACAGCTACATGTAAAAGAATGAAATTAGAACACTCCCTAACACCATACACAAAAAATAAACTCCAAATGGATTAGAGACCGAAATGTAAGACCGGACACTATAAAACTCTTAGAGGAAAACATAGGAAGAATACTCTTTGACATAAATCACAGCAAGATATTTTTTGATCCACCTCCTAGAGTAATGGAATAAAAAAAAAAAAAAACAAAAACAAAAACAAATGGGAGCAAATGAAACCTAAAAGCTTTTGCAAAGCAAAGGAAACTACAAACAAGACGAAAAGACAACCCTCAGAATGGGAGAAAATATTTGCAAACGAATCAATGGACAAAGGATTAATCTCCAATGTATATAAACAGCTCATGCAGCTCAACAGTAAAAAAACAAACAAACCAATCCAAAAATGGGCAGATGACGTAAATAGACATTTGTCCCAAGAAGACATACAGATGACCAAGAAACACATGAAAAGCTACTCAACATCACTAATTATTAGAGAAATATAAACCAAAACTACAATGAGGTATCACCTCACACGAGTTAGAATGGGCATCATCAGAAAATCTACAAACAACAAATGCTGGAGAGGGTGTGGAGAAAAGGGAACCCTCTTACACTATTTGTGGGAATGTAAATTGATACAGTCACTATGGAGAACAGTATGGAGGTTCCTTAAAAAACTAAAAATAGAATTACCATATGACCCAGCAATCCCACTACTGGCCATATACCCAGAGAAAACCATAATTCAAAAAGACATATTCACCACAATATTCATTGCAGCACTATTTACAATAGCCAGGTCATGGAAGCAACCTAAATGCCCATAGACAGACGAACGGAAAAGATGTGCTACATATATAAAATGGAATATTACTCAGCCATAAAAAGGAATGAAATTGGGTCATTTGTAGAGACGTGGATAGATCTAGAGACTGTCATACAGAGTGAAGTAAGTCAGAAAGAGAAAAACAAATATCGTATATTAACGCATACATGTAGAACCTAGAAAAATGGTAAAGATGAACTGGTTTGCAAGGCAGAAATAGAGACACAGATGTAGAGAACAAATGTATGGACACCAAGGGGGGAAAGTGGCAGGGTGGTGGTGGTGGGATGAATTGCGACCCTGGGATTGACATATATACACTTATATGTATAAAATAGATAACCAATAAGAGCCTGCTGTATAAAAAAATGAATAAAATCAATTCAAAAATTAAAAAATAAATAATACTTAAGAAAATAAAACAGAAAAAAAAGTTCTGTCCTTCCCATAGACGTATTTATATGAATGAATGATTTCCATGCTTATATCCATAAATACAAAAAGAGGAATAAAACTTACCTTGAACCAAAAAAGAAAAAAAAAAAAACTGAACCCACTGGTCATACAGAGGAAAACCCTATCAGCGCACTTGCTCCAGTGGTAAACAATTCTTAAGTTGGTCACAGGTGGGGAATCATCTCCCATGCAGCCAGCAGCCCCCACACAAGGAGCGTCCTCATTGCAAAGCTGGGGGACCGTGAGGAGGCGTCTCTGACTAAACGTGAGCTGAGCCCCAGGCCAGCTGCTGCTGAACTTTTCCCACCGTTCCCAGGTAAAACACCTGAATGTGTGCAAAGACTAAAAACTAGAGGAAGGGGCTTGGAGTCACACCAGCGACAGCACGCAGGCCGACTTGGTGCCTGCAGGCCAGCCAGGATGGTCCTGGCCCCGGGCGCTCGTCTGGAAACTTTCCATTTCCCTGCCTGAGGTACCCCTCCTGTCCCGGCCCCCACTGCTTTTTTCCTTCCTTACCTCTGCCCGGGGAGAAATTCCAGCAGCAAGTATGGGTGACACATCCTCTTCTTTAGCAGGTGGCAGCCCGGCAACTCCTGCAGAAAGTCCAGTAGAGCCCCAGTCACAACGGGCCACTCATAGAGCCGTGGGCCCTACTGCCTCCCACCAGCCCAACCCCGAGACTGCTGACGGGGCAGAGAATATGGCGTCAGGCACAGCTGCAGAGGCTTTTGCTGCCTGGAGGGGTGTTTATATTGACCTCAACCCAGGCACACCTGGGAAGGGCTGGCCGGCCGGGTCAGGCTGCCCAGGTCAGCCAATCCTCGCCCCTCAGGGGCTCAGATTTGCAGAAAATGGGCCTTGCTGCACCGGCCAGATCCAAGGAACAGGTGTAGGGTCCCGAGAGTCAGGATAGATAAGGGGCGGCAGCCCTGGCTTGTTTTCTAATCATTTTATCTGGTCCAGGAGTGGGAGACAACTTCAAGAAGACCCTCTGCTAATGAGAGGAACCCAGGAGTCAGGGAGAGGAGGGGTGGTGGGTGGAGACAGAGGCCTGGTGCCCCGGCTGCTGTGGAAGCCCCTAGAAGACCAGGCAGAGGGAGGCCGCACAGAGTGAAGCCTAGGGTCACAGACCTGTTGGAGCTGCTGTTTATTAGTTCAAGCTCTGCTCTGAGGTGCTCTGTGTCAGCTCTGAGTGACAGGTGTGCTGGGGGTGCTCTGCAATGAGGGCTATGTGCACAGTTCCTGTGTGCCCAGCCCTGTCGGGGTACCTGTCCACGGGAGCTCCATATCCAGGGAGGGGCATGCCCACGAGAGCCCCGTGGGCTGCTGCGTACCTGCCCAGGTGAGCTCCATATCCTGGGAGGGGCCTGACCATGATGGCCCCATGGGCTGCTGGGTACCTGCCCAGGTGAGCTCCATATCCTGGGAGGGGCCTAACCACCACAGCCCCGTGGGCTGCTGGGTACCTGCCCAGGTGAGCTCCATATCCTGGGAGGGACCAGACCACAAGAGCCCCGTGAGCTGCTGGGGACCTGGTAGAGGACGCCAGGACAGTCAGTGAAGCCACAGAGGATATACATCTAGTAGTTCCTAATTCCTACACCCTGCTGGTCATTCTACCATCCACCAGGACATGGTATTCTGTATTAGACTTCAATGATGCCTTCTTCTGTATTCCATTCGTCCCAGAGTCACAAGAAATTTTGGCTGTGAGTGGCAGGACTCAACATACAACAAAAACAATACTGCTGGGCCGTCCTGCCCCAGGGGTTCAAAAATTCCCACACCATCTTTGGGGAAACGTTAGCTAAAGACCTAAAAAATCTACCTCTGGAGAAGGGAACCCTCCTTCAATATGCAGATGACATTCTGATCACCAGCCCGACTAAGGAGGCCTCTGAACTACCTAGCCAATAAAAGATAGAAGGTGTCCAAGAAAAAGGCTCAAATATCACAAACTAAGGTGACCTTCCTGGGCTTCATTCGCACAGAAGGTCGGAAAAGCCCACCCCAGGAAAGGGAAGAAGCCATTTGCAGCCTCACCCTTCCTGAAACTAGAAGACAGCTTAGGGGTTCCTGGGGAGACCGGGGTTTGCTGCATCTGGATCCCTAACTACAGTCTAATAGCTGGGCCTCTATATGAAACACTGAAAGGAAAAGATGATGATCCTTTTGAATAGAATCCAGAAGCGGCCTTTCAAGAATGGAAAGAGCAGTCAGTTCAGATCCTTGCCCTGGACCTCCCTAAGTTAGCTAAACCCTTTGACCTTTACATTCCTGGTCCAAGGCGAATCGCCCTTGGAGTATTAGTGCAAAAACTGGGACCACTTGAAATGGAACAATGCAAGAATGCCCTCCAGGCATTGGCCAGCCACCCCATCCGACCAGGATACTGGGGGTATCTAAAAACCTGGAAATCAGCAGCCCGCAAGGCCAGCTCCCTCCTAAGGGAAAAGGACGCCACTTGGTGATCCTAACCACCCACCATGCCCTGAAGTTGCAGGGATTGCTCCGTGGGCACAATGACCTCGAGTGAGGAGGCCCTCCAACACCAACCTCCAGAGAGAAAACCTGGAGCAATGGGCCCCCATGACGACTCGTTTGACCATCACTTGACCTGGAGCTTCTCTCAGAAAACAACAAGAGTGTGTCCCAAAAGAGCAGACTATTGCTTACAGGACTTACTGCACCCAGAGCGGAGCTAATAAACTTGGCAGGGGAACCGTAAATAACGCTGCCACCATAGAAAAGCCTACAGACACCGCGGTGACGGCGGCCAATGAGACCGGCTGTACTCCTGGCTACTTCAAAAGGCCGTTGACTGAGTGGCCGTCAAGGTCCTGGATCACCACCAGCCCTGGACTGTCTGGGAGTTGAGCAAGCAGGGCTCTGACACCTGGTGTTGTTTGTACGTTAATTAGGTGGCCTAACTGAAGAAAGCGCAGAGTACTGGTCAGAGCATCTAGGCTAGCAGGAACTGTCAGCCTAAGGGGGCCGAACCAATGTGGAGCAGGGTAAAACGGCCCACCCCCACCCCAGCGTCTCTGCACATCTCTTTCCTGGACCCTTAAAGGTCATTAGAATCTATAAAACTTCCAATGCTGGTGCTCAGGCAGACGAGCAGTGAGGGAGGAGGCCTGGGGACAATCAACCTCACCTGGAGGCTGCTTGGGAGAAGTCCTCCCCCTCGCCCCGGGTATGAGGACACCCAACTCAGCACGAAGCATTTACAGAAGAGGTGTCTGCACCCTCAGCACCCCAAGAATGAGGAATGGGACAAAAGGCAGAGGAGGGCTTTGTCACTGGCAAAGCCCATGAAAAATTCCTGGGAGATGAAAATAGAATCTGGGCAATAAAATAAAGTCTAACCATTTTTTTCCTTTGTGCTTTGTCTAATTTCACTTGCTCCTAGGTTTCCACATGCAGAGGTCCCACACCCGACACTTCAGACCCGATTTCCTAGTGCAAAATGGCTGGGCCGACACCTCAGCTCGTGGGGCCCCGTGCAGACTCTGCGACATAGAGCCTGAGCTCCAGCCAACCCGGCCCTCGAGAGCTCCGCCCCCTCCCTCCCGCTGACGCTGCCAGGATCTCTACACAGCAGCCCGGCCCACAACCCGCAGGGGAGCACACACTCTCACCTCTCCATTCTCTGATCATAATATAAAGTTTTCCTTTGCTTCTGAACCAAAGTCAGTCTCGATCTGTTGGCTCCAATGACACTAGGCAGGGAGACCCTTGTTGGGGCCCACTCTGCAGGATCAGTAACAGAATTTGAGAACATTGTAACTTCAAAGAACAGATGTGCGAGCCAAACTGTAATTAACATAGAGCAGTGTATAAGGCTCGTGTAAAATAAGATGTTTCTAACACTTCCATTTGATATTTCCATCACTTTATTATAAGCAAGTTCAGTGGAGGGGTTTGTCTTATTTGTCAGGTCAACAGTAGAGAAATGCAGTGATTTCTTTCCAAGGATGTACATCTAATAATCTTGGTTGAAGTTTCAACCTTGTTTTGACTGATTTTCCATTGAAAATGATACCTCTCTTTCAGCTCCTAGATTTCTGAGAAGTATAAAATCTTATATTTTTTATTACCAAAGGGGAAAGGTGGGAGGAGGGATAAATTAACAGTTTCAGATTAACATATACACACTGCTATGTATAAAATATATCATCAACAAGGAACTACTGTATAACACAGGGAACTATACTCAATATTTTGTAATGACCCCTAAGGGGAAATAATCTGAAATACAATAGATATCTATATCGACATCATCTATCAACTACAGATAAAATGGAAACTAAAGGAGGCCGATGGTGAGCGTTTCTGAACCTGAAGACTTCAATCATCTAAAGTTCGGACTCTGCCTACGGCCCAAGTCCCTTAATGAACACACATGTACCAGTAGCTTAAAAATTCCCCAGATTGGAGTTCGGGGAGACACTGATTTGGAAAAATCCCTGGTGTTCTCCTTACATACACAGGACCTTTCCTACAGCTAAAACATGCCTGTGACACCCAGAAGATGGAACACGGTTGGATCAGGGAGATTTTGGAAAAGGCACCAAAACTCCTAATTTCCTGGTTGTCGGGTTCACACCTCCAGCCTTTTTCCTTAAAATCTCCCCACCTGAGGATGTCAGCACCTTCAACATCCAGTTGCACAAAATTTGGAATTTTTCCAAAGGAAGAAGGGGAAGGAGGAGAAACAAGGAGAGCCAAGCCCTAGATGTTCGGACAGGCACATGTCACTCTAATTTCCAATCAGGAAGAAGAATTAAGCAAAGGCTTAGCCTGCCACCGGGAACCAGAGTAGGGCCAGAAGCAAAGCAGCGGTTCTGCGGACAGCTCCCAAAAAAGCGAGTTGAAAAATGGAGCTCAGGGGCACTGCAATTCACAAACCTGCAGAGTTATAAATTATAACTATCGTCCAAAACTATATTGAGGGAAGGCAATGAACAGGATTGGAAAGCAAGGCAGAAATGCAGGAAACAGATTTCAGGAGTTAGATTCGAATAGCCCCTAAAGCACATGAAAAGCGGCCAAAAGTCGACAACGATGCACATGGCCAAAAAGAGCATATGTGTTTTTTTCTGAATAAATTCAGGAAAAAACGCATAGGCCCTTTTTGGCCAACCAAGCAAGCCGGAAATGCAATGCAGCACTACAAAGAAGTCTCACTTCCCATCGGTCAAAAGGGCCTTCCTAAAAAAGTGTAAAAAAAATACAGGAGAGGCCAGGGAGGAAAGGGAGCATTGTTACACTGATGGTCGGGATGTAAATTGCCAATGGCGACTCTGGAGAACGGTACGGTGTTTCCTAAAACATCTAAAAAACACAGCTAGAGAGAAAGGGGCACATCCATTCATGGGCGTATAAATTGGAAAAATTAAAATCAACAAGACACAGGCACCCCAAAGTTTAGGGCTGCTCTGGTTACAAGAACCTCCACTTGTGTACATCTTAAATATCCCAGGGATGAGAAAAATGGTAAAGAAGTTGTGGTACTTATGTACAATGGAATATCACTCAGCCATGAAATCAATATCATAAGGCTAGTAGCAGCATGATGAGTGGATTTAGGTACGACGATTCTAAGTGAAATAAGTCACACAGAAAAAGACACTTATCATAAGATATCACTTATAGAGGGAATGTAAAAACCGTTACCCTTAAACTGAATTACAAAACAGAACAGAGTCACCCATTTTAAAAACACACTATGGCTGCTTAACGGGAAAGGTGAGGAGGGGTGATGCATAAAACAAGGGTTTCAAATTAGCTCAGATACCGTTCCATAAACCCAATATGTAGTAGACAAGACCTACTCCTTGCTCAGTGAACTAGACTCAACACCCCCTATTCAGCGCACAAGAATATATCTGAGTAGTAAGAATCTGAAAACCTATATATTGATCTCTCTCTGGAAGAGAGTCAAGTGAGTGTAAAGCGGCATAAACACAGCCGTGAAAAGCAGCTAAAACCCATTTTAAAAATAAATTACTTTTAAAAACCCGTAAAACAAAGACAGTGTAAGAGAGAGTAATTCTTACAAAACTCGTTCAGGGGCTGTGATGCAACCTGGATTGACCATATCTAGACCCACAGCTGGATGAGACATAAGGGTGGACACTCTTGGGGCTGAGAGGTTTGGTGAGGTTGGGTGAGCAAACGCTGACCCTTTAAAGTAATACTGCGTGGTCCCCATCCCATGGGTCCCAAATCTCCAGGTTCAAGGGCATCTTCCTACATCGAAAACATGCATGAGTAACCCAGATCATGGTACACTGTCTGATCGGGAAAGGTTTCTGAAACGCACCACATTTCTCATCTCCTTGTGCTCGGGTTCACCATTCCAGCTTCTTAACTAGTAATCTCCCTACATGGAGAAACAGCACCTTTAAGCTCCTGTTACATACAGGTTGCAATTTGTCCTGAGGATGAACGGGAAGAGGGGCAACCAATGAGAGACTAGATCTAGGTGTTGGGACAGGCACAGGTCACTCTATTTTCCCATCAGGAAGAAGAAATAACCACAGGCTCAGCCTGCCGCCCGGAACCAGAATAGGGCCTGAGGCAATCCCGCACTTCTGCGGCCAGCTCCCAAAAAAGCCAGTTGAAAAATGGAGCACATGGGCACTGCAATTCACAAACCTGCAGAGTTATAAATGATAACTCTCGTCCACAAATATATTGAGGGAAGGCAACGAAGAGGATTTGAAAGCAAGGCAGAACTGCAGGAAACACATTTCAGGAGGTAGATTCGAATCGCCTTTAAAGCACATGAAAAGCGGCAAAACGTCGACAATGATGCCCTTGGCCAAAAAGGGCGTATGTGTTTTTTCCTGAATATATTTAGGAAAAAACGCATACGCCCTTTTTGGCCAACCAAGCAACCTGGAAAGGCAAATCAGCGCTAAAAAGAAGTCTCGCTTCCGATCCGTCAAAAGGGCCCTGCTGAAAAAAGTGTCAAAACCACAAATGCAGGACAGGCCAAGGAGAAATGGGAGCCTTGCCACGCTGATGGGCGGTATGTAAATTGCCAACAGCCACTCTGGAGAAGTGTACGGTGTGTCCTGAAACATCGAAAAAACACAGCTTAGGGAGCATAGGGCACTTCCACTCATGGGCGTATAAATTGGGAAAACTAAAAATCAGCAAGACACAGGCACCCCAAAGTTAAGGGCTGCTCTGTTTGCAAGAACCTCCACTTCATGACACCTTAAATATCCCAGGAAAGATAAAAATGGATAAAGAAGTTGTGGTCCTTATGTACAATGGTATATAACTCAGACATGATATCAATGTCATAATGCTAGTAGCAGCATGATGAGTGGATTTAGGTACGACGACTCTAAGTGAAATAAGTCACACAGAAAAAGACACTTATCGTAAGCTATCACTTATAGAGGGAATGTAAAAACCGCTACACTTGAACTGAATTACAAAAGAGAACAGAGTCACACGTTTAGAAAACACACTATGGCTGCTTAACGGGAAAGGTGAGGTGGGGTGATGCATAAAACAAGGGTTTCAAATTAGCACAGATACCGTTACATACACCCAATATGTAATAGACAAGACCTACTCCTTGCTCAGTGAACTGGACACAACACCCCCTATTCACCGCACAAGTATATATCTGACTAGTAAGAATCTTAAAACCTATGTATTGATATTTCTCTGGAAGTGTGTCAAGTGGGTGTAAAGCCGCATAAACACAGCCGTGAAAAGCAGCTAAACCCCATTATAAAAATAAATTACTTGTAAAAACCCGTAAAACAAAGACAGTGAAAGAGAGAGAAGTTCTTACACAATTCGTTCAGGGGCCGTGATGCAACATGGATTGACCAATTCTAGACCAACAGGTGGATGAGACCTAAGGGTGGACACTCTTGGAGCTGACAGGTCTGGTGAGGTTGGGTGAGCAAACGCAGACCCTTTAAAGTAATACTGCGTGGTACCCATCCCATGGGTCCCAAATCTCCAGTTTCAAGGGCATCTTCCTGCATCGAAAACATGCATGAGAAACCCAGAAGATGGTACACCGTGTGATCGGGAAAGGTTTCTAAAACGCACCTCATTTCTCACCTCCTTGTGCTCGGGTTCACCATTCCAGCTACTTTACTAGCAATCTCAATTCTTGGAGAATCAGCACCTTTACCCTCCTGTTCTGTACAGGTTGCAATTTGTCCTGAGGATGAACGGGAAGAGGAGCAACCAATGAGAGACTAGATCTAGGTGTTGGGACAGGCACAGGTCACTCTATTTTCCCATCAGGAAGAAGAATTAACCACAGGCTCAGCCTGCCGCCAGGAACCAGAATAGGGCCTGAGGCAATCCCGCGCTTTTGCGGCCAGCTACCAAAAAAGCGAGTTGAAAAATGGAGCTCAGGGGCACTGCAATTCACAAACCTGCAGAGTTATAAATGATAACTCTCGTCCACAAATATATTGAGGGAAAGCAACGAAGAGGATTTGAAAGCAAGGCAGTATTGCAGGAAACAGATTTCAGGAGGTAGATTCGAATCGCATTTAAAGCTCAAGAAAAGGGGCAAAACGTCGACTTGATGCACTTTGCCAAAAACGGCGTATGCGTTTTTTCCTGAATATATTCAGGAAAAAATGCATACGCACTTTTTGGCCAACCAAGCAACCTGGAAAGGCAAATCAGCGCTACAAAGAAGTCTCGCTTCCCATCGGTCAAAAGGGCCATGCTGAAAAAAGTGTCAAAACCACAAATGCAGGACAGGCCATGGAGAAATGGGAGCCTTGCTACGCTGATGGGCGGGATGTAAATTGCCAACAGCCACTCTGGAGAAGTGTATGGTGTGTCCTGAAATATCGAGAAAACACAGCTTAGGGAGCATAGGGCACGTCCACTCATGGGCGTATAAATTGGGAAAACTAAAAATCAGCAAGACACAGGCACCCCAAAGTTTAGGGCTGCTCTGTTGACAAGAACCTCCACTTCATGACACCTTAAATATCCCAGGAAAGAGAAAAATGGATAAAGAAGTTGTGGTTCTTATGTACAATGGAATATCACTCAGCCATGAAATCAATGTCTTAAGGCTAGTAGCATCATGATGAGTGGATTTAGGTACGACGACTCTAAGTGAAATAAGTCACACAGAAAAAGACACTTATCATAAGCTATCACTTATAGAGGGAATGTAAAAACTGCTACACTTGAACTGAATTACAAAAGAGAACAGAGTCACACGTTTAGAAAACACACTATGGCTGCTTAACGGGAAAGATGAGGTGGTGTGATGCATAAAACAAGGGTTTCAAATTAGATCAGATACCGTTCCATACACCCAATATGTAATAGACAAGACCTACTCCTTGCTCAGTGAACTGGACTCAACACCCCCTATTCACCGCACAAGTATATATCTGACAAGTGAGAATCTTAAAACCTATGTATTGATATTCCCCTGGAAGTGTGTCAAGAGGGTGTAAAGCCGCATAAACACAGCCGTGAAAAGCAGCTAAACCCCATTATAAAAATAAATTACTTGTAGAAACCCGTAAAACAAAGACAGTGAAAGAGAGAGAAATTCTTACACAATTCGTTCAGGGGCTGTGATGCAACCTGGATTGAAAATATCTAGACCCACAGTTGGATGAGACCTAAGGGTGGACACTCTTGGGGCTGACAGGTTTGGTGAGGTTGGGAGAGCAAACACAGACCCTTTAAGGTAATACTGCGTGGTACGCATCCCATGGGTCCCAAATCTCCAGTTTTAAGGGCATCTTCCTGCATTGAAAACATGCATGAGAAACCCAGAAGATGGTACACCATGTGATCGGGAAAGGTTTCTAAAACGCACCTCATTTCTCATCTCCTTGTGCTCGGGTTCACCATTCCAGCTACTTTACTAGCAATCTCCCTACTTGGAGAATCAACACCTTTAACCTCCTGTTCTGTACAGGCTGCAATTTGTCCTGAGGATGAACGGGAAGAGGGGCAACCAATGAGAGACTAGATGTAGGTGTTGGAACAGGCACAGATCACTCTATTTTCCCATCAGGAAGAAGAATTAAGCACAGGCTCAGCCTGCCGGAGGGAAGCAGAAGAGTGCCTGAGGCAATCCCGCGCTTCTGCGGCCAGCTCCGAAAAAAGCCAGTTGAAAAATGGAGCACATGGGCACTGCAATTCACAAACCTGCAGAGTTATAAATGATAACTCTCGTCCACAAATATATTGAGGGAAGGCAACGAAGAGGATTTGAAAGCAAGGCAGAGTTGCAGGAAACAGGTTTCAGGAGGTAGATTCGAATCGCCTTTAAAGCACATGAAAAGCGGCAAAACGTCGACAATGATGCCCTTGGCCAAAAAGGGCGTATGCGTTTTTTCCTGAATATATTCAGGAAAAAACGCATACGCCCTTTTTGGCCAACCAAGCAACCTGGAAAGGCAAATCAGCGCTACAAAGAAGTCTCGCTTCCCATCGGTCAAAAGGGCCATGCTGAAAAAAGTGTCAAAACCACAAATGCAGGACAGGCCAAGGAGAAATGGGAGCCTTGCCACGCTGATGGGCGGTATGTAAATTGCCAACAGCCACTCTGGAGAAGTGTACGGTGTGTCCTGAAACATCGAAAAAACACAGCTTAGGGAGCATAGGGCACTTCCACTCATGGGCGTATAAATTGGGAAAACTAAAAATCAGCAAGACACAGGCACCCCAAAGTTTAGGGCTGCTCTGTTTGCAAGAACCTCCACTTCATGACACCTTAAATATCCCAGGAAAGATAAAAATGGATAAAGAAGTTGTGGTCCTTATGTACAATGGAATATCACTCAGACATGATATCAATGTCATAATGCTAGTAGCAGCATGATGAGTGGATTTAGGTACGACGACTCTAAGTGAAATAAGTCACACAGAAAAAGACACTTATCGTAAGCTATCACTTATAGAGGGAATGTAAAAACCGCTACACTTGAACTGAATTACAAAAGAGAACAGAGTCACACGTTTAGAAAACACACTATGGCTGCTTAACGGGAAAGGTGAGGTGGGGTGATGCATAAAACAAGGGTTTCAAATTAGCACAGATACCGTTACATACACCCAATATGTAATAGACAAGACCTACTCCTTGCTCAGTGAACTGGACTCAACACCCCCTATTCACCGCACAAGTATATATCTGACTAGTAAGAATCTTAAAACCTATGTATTGATATTTCTCTGGAAGTGTGTCAAGTGGGTGTAAAGCCGCATAAACACAGCCGTGAAAAGCAGCTAAACCCCATTATAAAAATAAATTACTTGTAAAAACCCGTAAAACAAAGACAGTGAAAGAGAGAGAAGTTCTTACACAATTCTTTCAGGGGCCGTGATGCAACCTGGATTGACCAATTCTAGACCAACAGGTGGATGAGACCTAAGGGTGGACACTCTTGGGGCTGACAGGTCTGGTGAGGTTGGGTGAGCAAACGCAGACCCTTTAAAGTAATACTGCGTGGTACCCATCCCATGGGTCCCAAATCTCCAGTTTCAAGGGCATCTTCCTGCATCGAAAACACGCATGGGAAACCTAGATGATGGTACACCGTCTGATCGGGAAAGGTTTCTGAAACGCACCTCATTTCTCATCTCCTTGTGCTCGGGTTCGCTATTCCAGCTACTTTACTAGCAATCTCCCTACTTGGAGAATCAGCACCTTTAACCTCCTGTTCCATACAGGTTGCAATTTGTCCTAAGGATGAATGGGAAGAGGGGCAACCAATGAGAGACTAGATCTAGGTGTTGGGACAGGCACAGGTCACTCTATTTTCCCATCAGGAAGAAGAATTAACCACAGGCTCAGCCTACCGCCCGGAACCAGAATAGGGCCTGAGGCAATCCCGTGCTTCTGCGGCCAGCTCCCAAAAAAGCCAGTTGAAAAATGGAGCACATGGGCACTGCAATTCACAAACCTGCAGAGTTATAAATGATAACTCTCGTCCACAAATATATTGAGGGAAGGCAACGAAGAGGATTTGAAAGCAAGGCAGAATTGCAGGAAACTGGTTTCAGGAGGTAGATTCGAATCGCCTTTAAAGCACATGAAAAGTGGCAAAACGTCGACAATGATGCCCTTGGCCAAAAAGGGCGTATGCGTTTTTTCCTGAATATATTCAGGAAAAAACGCATACGCCCTTTTTGGCCCACCAAGCAACCTGGAAAGGTAAATCAGTGCTACAAAGAAGTCTCGCTTCCCATCGGTCAAAAGGGCCATGCTGAAAAAACTGTCTAAACCACAAAAGCAGGACAGGCCATTGAGAAATGAAAGCCTTGCTACACTGATGGGCGGGATGTAAATTGCCAGCAACCACTCTGGAGAAGTGTACGGTGTGGCCTGAAACATCGAAAAAACACAGCTTAGGGAGCATAGGGCACTTCCACTCATGGGCGTATAAATTGGGAAAATTAAAAATCAGCAAGAGACAGGCACCCCAAAGTTTATGGCTGCTCTGTTGACAAGAACCTCCACTTCATGACACCTTAAATATCCCAGGAAAGAGAATAATGGATAAAGAAGTTGTGGTCCTTATGTACAATGGAATATCACTCAGCCATGAAATCAATGTCTTAAGGCTAGTAGCATCATGATGAGTGGATTTAGGTACGACGACTCTAAGTGAAATAAGTCACACAGAAAAAGACATTTATCATAAGCTATCACTTATAGAGGGAATGTAAAAACTGCTACACTTGAACTGAATTACAAAAGAGAACAGAGTCACACGTTTAGAAAACACACTATGGCTGCTTAACGGGAAAGATGAGGTGGTGTGATGCATAAAACAAGGGTTTCAAATTAGATCAGATACCGTTCCATACACCCAATATGTAATAGACAAGACCTACTCCTTGCTCAGTGAACTGGACTCAACACCCCCTATTCACCGCACAAGTATATATCTGACTAGTGAGAATCTTAAAACCTATGTATTGATATCCCTCTGGAAGTGTGTCAAGTGGGTGTAAAGCCGCATAAACACAGCCGTGAAAAGCAGCTAAACCCCATTATAAAAATAAATTACTTGTAGAAACCCGTAAAACAAAGACAGTGAAAGAGAGAGAAATTCTTACACAATTCGTTCAGGGGCTGTGATGCAACCTGGATTGAAAATATCTAGACCCACAGTTGGATGAGACCTAAGGGTGGACACTCTTGGGGCTGACAGGTTTGGTGAGGTTGGGTGAGCAAACACAGACCCTTTAAGGTAATACTGCGTGGTACCCATCCCATGGGTCGCAAATCTCCAGTTTTAAGGGCATCTTCCTGCATTGAAAACATGCATGAGAAACCCAGAAGATGGTACACCATGTGATCGGGAAAGGTTTCTAAAACGCACCTCATTTCTCATCTCCTTGTGCTCGGGTTCACCATTCCAGCTACTTTACTAGCAATCTCCCTACTTGGAGAATCAACACCTTTGACCTCCTGTTCTGTACAGGTTGCAATTTGTCCTGAGGATGAACGGGAAGAGGGGCAACCAATGAGAGACTAGATGTAGGTGTTGGAACAGGCACAGGTCACTCTATTTTCCCATCAGGAAGAAGAATTTAGCACAGGCTCAGCCTGCCGCCGGGAAGCAGAATAGTGCCTGAGGCAATCCCGCGCTTCTGCGGCCAGCTCCGAAAAAAGCCAGTTGAAAAATGGAGCACATGGCCACTGCAATTCACAAACCTGCAGAGTTATAAATGATAACTCTCGTCCACAAATATATTGAGGGAAGGCAACGAAGAGGATTTGAAAGCAAGGCAGAGTTGCAGGAAACAGGTTTCAGGAGGTAGATTCGAATCGCCTTTAAAGCACATGAAAAGCGGCAAAACGTCGACAATGATGCCCTTGGCCAAAAAGGGCATATGCGTTTTTTCCTGAATATATTCAGGAAAAAACGCATACGCCCTTTTTGGCCAACCAAGCAACCTGGAAAGGCAAATCAGCGCTACAAAGAAGTCTCGCTTCCCATCGGTCAAAAGGGCCATGCTGAAAAAAGTGTCAAAACCACAAATGCAGGACAGGCCATGTAGAAATAGGAGCCTTGCTACGGTGATGGGCGGGATGTAAATTGGCAACAGCCACTGTGGAGAAGTGTACGGTGTGTCCTGAAACATCGAAAAAACACAGCTTAGGGAGCATAGGGCACTTCCACTCATGGGCGTATAAATTGGGAAAATTAAAAATCAGCAAGAGACAGGCACCCCAAAGTTTACGGCTGCTCTGTTGACAAGAACCTCCACTTCATGACACCTTAAATATCCCAGGAAAGAGAAAAATGGATAAAGAAGTTGTGGTCCTTATATACAATGGAATATCACTCAGCCATGAAATCAATGTCATAAGGCTAGTAGCAGCATGATGAGTGGATTTAGGTACGACGACTCTAAGTGAAATAAGTCACACAGAAAAAGACACATATCAAAAGATATCACTTATAGAGGGATGTAAAAACCGCTACACTTGAACGGAATTACAAATCAGAACAGAGTCACCCATTTTGAAAACACACTATGGCTGCTTAACGGGAAAGGTGAGGTGGGGTGATGCATAAAACAAGGGTTTCAAATTAGCTCTGATACCGTTCCATACACCCAATATGTAATAGAGAAGACCTACTCCTTGCTCAGTGAACTGGACTCAACACCCCGTATTCACCGCACAAGAATATATCCGACTAGTGAGAATCTTAAAACCTATGTATTGATATCTCTCTGGAAGTGAGTCAAGAGGGTGTAAAGCCGCATAAACACAGCCGTGAAAAGCAGCTAAACCCCATTATAAAAATAAATTATTTTTAAAAACGCATGAAACAAAGACAGTAAAAGAGAGAGAAATTCTTACAAAATTCATTCAGGGGCTGTGACGCAACCTGGGTTGACCATATCTAGACCCACAGCTGGATGAGACATAAGGGTGGACACTCTTGGGGCTGAGAGGTTTGGTGAGGTTGGGTGAGCCATCGCAGACCCTTTAAAGTAATACTGCGTGGTACCCATCCCATGGGTCCCAAATCTCTAGGTTCAAGGGCATCTTCCTACATCGAAAACTTGCATGAGGAACCCAGAAGATGGTACAGCGTGTGAATTTGAAAGGTTTCTAAAACGCACCTCATTTCTCATCTCCTTGTGCTCGGGTTCGCCATTCCAGCTACTTTACTAGCAATCTCCCTACTTGGAGAATCAGCACCTTTAAGCTCCTGTTCCCTACAGGTTGCAATTTGTCCTGAGGATGAACGGGAAGAGGGGCAACCAATGAGAGACTAGATGTAGGTGTTGGGACAGGCCCAGGTCACTCTATTTTCCCATCAGGAAGAAGAATTAACCACAGGCTCAGCCTGCTGCCAGGAACCAGAATAGGGCCTTAGGCAATCCCGCGCTTCTGCGGCCAGCTCCCAAAAAGCCAGTTGAAAAATGGAGCACATGGGCACTGCAATTCACAAACCTGCAGAGTTATAAATGATAAATCTCGTCCAAAAATATATTGAGGGAACGCAACGAAGAGGATTTGAAAGCAAGGCAGAGTTGCAGGAAACAGGTTTCAGGAGGTAGATTCGAATCGCCTTTAAAGCACATGAAAAGCGGCAAAACGTCGACAATGATGCCCTTGGCCAAAAAGGGCGTATGCGTTTTTTCCTGAATATATTCAGGAAAAAACGCATACGCCCTTTTTGGCCAACCAAGCAACCTGGAAAGGCAAATCAGCGCTACAAAGAAGTCTCGCTTCCCATCTGTCCAAAGGGCCATGCTGAAAAAAGTGTCAAAACCACAAATGCAGGACAGGCCATGGAGAAATAGGAGCCTTGCTACGCTGATGGGCGGGATGTAAACTGCCAACAGCCACTCTGGAGAAGGGTACGGTGTGTCCTGAAACATCGAGAAAACACAGCTTAGGGAGCATAGGGCACGTCCACTCATGGGTGTATAAATTGGGAAAACTAAAAATCAGCAAGACTCAGGCACCCCAAAGTTTAGGCCTGCTCTGTTGACAAGAACCTCCACTTCAGGAAACCTTAAATATCCCAGGAAAGAGAAAAATGGATAAAGAAGTTGTGGTCCTTATGTACAATGGAATACCACTCAGCCATGAAATCAATGTCATAAGGCTAGTAGCAGCATGATGAGTGGATTTAGGTACGACGACTCTAAGTGAAATAAGTCACACAGAAAAAGACACTTATCAAAAGCTATCACTTATAAAGGGAATGTAAACACCGCTACACTTGAATTGAATTACAAATCAGAACAGAGTCACACATTTAGAAAACACACTATGGCTGCTTAACGGGAAAGGTGATGTGCGGTGATGCATAAAACAAGGGTTTCAAATTATCTCAGATACCGTTCCATACACCCAATAAGTAATAGAAAAGACCTACTCCTTGCTCAGTGAACTGGACTCAACAACCCCTATTCACCGCACAAGAATATATGTGACTAGTAAGAATCGTAAAACCTATGTATTGATATCTCTCTGGAAGTGTGTCAAGTGGGTGTAAAGCTGCATAAACACAGCCGTGAAAAGCAGCTAAACCCCATTATAAAAATAAATTACTTTTAAAAACCTGTAAAACAAAGACAGTGAAAGAGAGAGAAATTCTTAAAAAATTCGTTCAGGAGCTGTGATGCAACCTGGATTGACCATATCTAGACCCACACCTGGATGAGACATAAGGGTGGACACTCTTGGGGCTGAGAGGTTGGGTGAGGTTGGGTGAGCAAACTCAGACCCTTTAAAGTAGTACTGCGTGGTACCCATCCCATGGGTCCCAAATCTCCAGGTTCAAGGGCATCTTCCTACATCGAAAACATGCATGAGAAACCCAGAAGATGGTACACCGTGTGATTTTGAAAGGTTTCTAAAACGCACCCAATTTCTCATCTCCTTGTGCTCGGGTTCGCCTTTCCAGCTACTTTACTAGCAATCTCCCTACTTGGAGAATCAGCACCTTTAAGCTCCTGTTCCCTACAGGTTGCAATTTGTCCTGAGGATGAACGGGAAGAGGGGCAACCAATGAGAGACTAGATCTAGGTGTTGGGACAGGCACAGGTCACTCTATTTTCCCATCAGGAAGAAGAATTAACCACAGGCTCAGCCTGCCGCCAGGAACCAGAATAGGGCCTGAGGCAATCCCGCGCTTTTGCGGCCAGCTCCCAAAAAAGCGAGTTGAAAAATGGAGCTCAGGGACACTGCAATTCACAAACCCGCAGAGTTATAAATGATAACTCTCATCCACAGATATATTGAGGGAAGGCAACGAAGAGGATTTGAAAGCAAGGCAGAATTGCAGGAAACAGATTTCAGGAGGTAGATTCGAATCGCCTGTAAAGCACATGAAAAGCGGCAAAACGTCGACAATGATGCCCTTGGCCAAAAAGGGCGTATGCGTTTTTTCCTGAATATATTCAGGAAAAAACGCATACGCCCTTTTTGGCCAACCAAGCAACCTGGAAAGTCAAATCAGCGCTACAAAGAAGTCTCGCTTCCCATCGGTCAAAAGGGCCATGCTGCAAAAAGTGTCAAAACCGGAAATGCAGTACAGGTCATGGAGAAATGGCAGCCTTGCTACGCTGATGGGCGGGATGTAAATTGCCAAAAGCCACACTGGAGAAGTGTACGGTGTGTCCTGAAACATCGAAAAAACACAGCTTAGGGAGCATAGGGCACGTCCACTCATGGGCGTATAAATTGGGAAAACTAAAAATCAGCAAGACACAGGCACCCCAATGTTTAGGGCTGCTATTTTGACAAGAACCTCCACTTCATGACACCTTAAATATCCCAGGAAAGAGAAAAATGGATAAAGAAGTTGTGGTCCTTATGTACAAAGGAATATCACTCAGACATGAAATCAATGTCATAAGGCTAGTAGAAGCAAGATGAGTGGATTTAGGTACGACGATTCTAAGTGAAATAAGTGACACAGAAAAAGACACTTATCATAAGCTATCACTTATAGAGGGAATGTAAAAACCGCTACACCTGAACTGAATTACAAAACAGAACAGAGTCACACGTTTAGAAAACACACTATGGCTGCTTAACGGGAAAGGTGAGGTGGGGTGATGCATAAAACAAGGGTTTCAAATTCGCTCAGATACTGTTCCATACACCCAATATGTAATAGACAAGACCTACTCCTTGCTCAGTGAACTGGACTCAACAACCCCTATTCACCGCACAAGAATATATGTGACTAGTAAGAATCGTAAAACCTATGTATTGATATCTCTCTGGAAGTGTGTCAAGTGGGTGTAAAGCTGCATAAACACAGCCGTGAAAAGCAGCTAAACCCCATTATAAAAATAAATTACTTTTAAAAACCTGTAAAACAAAGACAGTGAAAGAGAGAGAAATTCTTAAAAAATTCGTTCAGGAGCTGTGATGCAACCTGGATTGACCATATCTAGACCCACACCTGGATGAGACATAAGGGTGGACACTCTTGGGGCTGAGAGGTTGGGTGAGGTTGGGAGAGCAAACGCAGACCCTTTAAAGTAATACTGCGTGGTACCCATCCCATGGGTCCCAAATCTCCAGGTTCAAGGGCATCTTCCTACATCGAAAACATGCATGAGAAACCCAGAAGATGGTACACCGTGTGATTTTGAAAGGTTTCTAAAACGCACCCAATTTCTCATCTCCTTGTGCTCGGGTTCGCCTTTCCAGCTACTTTACTAGCAATCTCCCTACTTGGAGAATCAGCACCTTTAAGCTCCTGTTCCCTACAGGTTGCAATTTGTCCTGAGGATGAACGGGAAGAGGGGCAACCAATGAGAGACTAGATCTAGGTGTTGGGACAGGCACAGGTCACTCTATTTTCCCATCAGGAAGAAGAATTAACCACAGGCTCAGCCTGCCGCCAGGAACCAGAATAGGGCCTGAGGCAATCCCGCGCTTTTGCGGCCAGCTCCCAAAAAAGCGAGTTGAAAAATGGAGCTCAGGGACACTGCAATTCACAAACCCGCAGAGTTATAAATGATAACTCTCATCCACAGATATATTGAGGGAAGGCAACGAAGAGGATTTGAAAGCAAGGCAGAATTGCAGGAAACAGATTTCAGGAGGTAGATTCGAATCGCCTTTAAAGCACATGAAAAGCGGCAAAACGTCGACAATGATGCCCTTGGCCAAAAAGGGCGTATGCGTTTTTTCCTGAATATATTCAGGAAAAAACGCATACGCCCTTTTTGGCCAACCAAGCAACCTGGAAAGTCAAATCAGCGCTACAAAGAAGTCTCGCTTCCCATCGGTCAAAAGGGCCATGCTGCAAAAAGTGTCAAAACCAGAAATGCAGTACAGGCCATGGAGAAATGGCAGCCTTGCTACGCTGATGGGCGGGATGTAAATTGCCAAAAGCCACACTGGAGAAGTGTACGGTGTGTCCTGAAACATCGAAAAAACACAGCTTAGGGAGCATAGGGCACGTCCACTCATGGGCGTATAAATTGGGAAAACTAAAAATCAGCAAGACACAGGCACCCCAATGTTTAGGGCTGCTATTTTGACAAGAACCTCCACTTCATGACACCTTAAATATCCCAGGAAAGAGAAAAATGGATAAAGAAGTTGTGGTCCTTATGTACAAAGGAATATCACTCAGACATGAAATCAATGTCATAAGGCTAGTAGAAGCAAGATGAGTGGATTTAGGTACGACGATTCTAAGTGAAATAAGTGACACAGAAAAAGACACTTATCATAAGCTATCACTTATAGAGGGAATGTAAAAACCGCTACACCTGAACTGAATTACAAAACAGAACAGAGTCACACGTTTAGAAAACACACTATGGCTGCTTAACGGGAAAGGTGAGGTGGGGTGATGCATAAAACAAGGGTTTCAAATTCGCTCAGATACTGTTCCATACACCCAATATGTAATAGACAAGACCTACTCCTTGCTCAGTGAACTGGACTCAACAACCCCTATTCACCGCACAAGAATATATGTGACTAGTAAGAATCGTAAAACCTATGTATTGATATCTCTCTGGAAGTGTGTCAAGTGGGTGTAAAGCTGCATAAACACAGCCGTGAAAAGCAGCTAAACCCCATTATAAAAATAAATTACTTTTAAAAACCTGTAAAACAAAGACAGTGAAAGAGAGAGAAATTCTTAAAAAATTCGTTCAGGAGCTGTGATGCAACCTGGATTGACCATATCTAGACCCACACCTGGATGAGACATAAGGGTGGACACTCTTGGGGCTGAGAGGTTGGGTGAGGTTGGGTGAGCAAACTCAGACCCTTTAAAGTAGTACTGCGTGGTACCCATCCCATGGGTCCCAAATCTCCAGGTTCAAGGGCATCTTCCTACATCGAAAACATGCATGAGAAACCCAGAAGATGGTACCCCGTGTGATTTTGAAAGGTTTCTAAAACGCACCCAATTTCTCATCTCCTTGTGCTCGGGTTCGCCTTTCCAGCTACTTTACTAGCAATCTCCCTACTTGGAGAATCAGCACCTTTAAGCTCCTGTTCCCTACAGGTTGCAATTTGTCCTGAGGATGAACGGGAAGAGGGGCAACCAATGAGAGACTAGATCTAGGTGTTGGTAGAGGCACAGGTCACTCTATTTTCCCATCAGGAAGAAGAATTAACCACAGGCTCAGCCTGCCGCCAGGAACCAGAATAAGGCCTGAGGCAATCTCGCGCTTTTGTGGCCAGCTCCCAAAAAAGCGAGTTGAAAAATGGAGCTCAGGGACACTGCAATTCACAAACCCGCAGAGTTATAAATGATAACTCTCATCCACAGATATATTGAGGGAAGGCAACGAAGAGGATTTGAAAGCAAGGCAGAATTGCAGGAAGCAGATTTCAGGAGGTAGATTCGAATCGCCTTTAAAGCACATGAAAAGCGGCAAAACGTCGACAATGATGCCCTTGGCCAAAAAGGGCGTATGCGTTTTTTCCTGAATATATTCAGGAAAAAACGCATACGCCCTTTTTGGCCAACCAAGCAACCTGGAAAGGCAAATCAGCGCTACAAAGAGGTCTCGCTTCCCATCGGTCAAAAGGGCCATGCTGCAAAAAGTGTCAAAACCAGAAATGCAGGACAGGCCATGGAGAAATGGCAGCCTTGCTACGCTGATGGGCGGGATGTAAATTGCCAACAGCCACTCTAGAGAAGTGTACGGTGTGTCCTGAAACATCGAAAAAACACAGCTTAGGGAGCATAGGGCACGTCCACTCATGGGCGTATAAATTGGGAAAACTAAAAATCAGCAAGACACAGGCACCCCAATGTTTAGGGCTGCTATGTTGACAAGAACCTCCACTTCATGACACCTTAAATATCCCAGGAAAGAGAAAAATGGATAAAGAAGTTGTGGTCCTTATGTACAAAGGAATATCACTCAGACATGAAATCAATGTCATAAGGCTAGTAGAAGCAAGAT
The DNA here is from genome assembly GCF_028021215.1 of Eschrichtius robustus. NCBI lineage: Eukaryota > Metazoa > Chordata > Mammalia > Artiodactyla > Eschrichtiidae > Eschrichtius > Eschrichtius robustus. Next base: position 738,385 of record NW_027175228.1, read on the forward strand.
GAGTGGATTTAGGTATGACGATTCTAAGTGAAATAAGTCACACAGAAAAAGACACTTATCATAAGATATCACTTATAGAGGGAATGTAAAAACCGCTACACTTGAACTGAATTACAAAACAGAACAGAGTCACACGTTTAGAAAACACACTATGGCTGCTTAACGGGAAAGGTGAGGTGGGGTGATGCATAAAACAAGGGTTTCAAATTCGCTCAGATACTGTTCCATACACCCAATATGTAATAGACAAGACCTACTCCTTGCTCAGTGAACTGGACTCAACAACCCCTATTCACCGCACAAGAATATATGTGACTAGTAAGAATCGTAAAACCTATGTATTGATATCTCTCTGGAAGTGTGTCAAGTGGGTGTAAAGCTGCATAAACACAGCCGTGAAAAGCAGCTAAACCCCATTATAAAAATAAATTACTTTTAAAAACCTGTAAAACAAAGACAGTGAAAGAGAGAGAAATTCTTAAAAAATTCGTTCAGGAGCTGTGATGCAACCTGGATTGACCATATCTAGACCCACACCTGGATGAGACATAAGGGTGGACACTCTTGGGGCTGAGAGGTTGGGTGAGGTTGGGTGAGCAAACTCAGACCCTTTAAAGTAGTACTGCGTGGTACCCATCCCATGGGTCCCAAATCTCCAGGTTCAAGGGCATCTTCCTACATCGAAAACATGCATGAGAAACCCAGAAGATGGTACACCGTGTGATTTTGAAAGGTTTCTAAAACGCACCCAATTTCTCATCTCCTTGTGCTCGGGTTCGCCTTTCCAGCTACTTTACTAGCAATCTCCCTACTTGGAGAATCAGCACCTTTAAGCTCCTGTTCCCTACAGGTTGCAATTTGTCCTGAGGATGAACGGGAAGAGGGGCAACCAATGAGAGACTAGATCTAGGTGTTGGGACAGGCACAGGTCACTCTATTTTCCCATCAGGAAGAAGAATTAACCACAGGCTCAGCCTGCCGCCAGGAACCAGAATAGGGCCTGAGGCAATCCCGCGCTTTTGCGGCCAGCTCCCAAAAAAGCGAGTTGAAAAATGGAGCTCAGGGACACTGCAATTCACAAACCCGCAGAGTTATAAATGATAACTCTCATCCACAGATATATTGAGGGAAGGCAACGAAGAGGATTTGAAAGCAAGGCAGAATTGCAGGAAACAGATTTCAGGAGGTAGATTCGAATCGCCTGTAAAGCACATGAAAAGCGGCAAAACGTCGACAATGATGCCCTTGGCCAAAAATGGCGTATGCGTTTTTTCCTGAATATATTCAGGAAAAAACGCATACGCCCTTTTTGGCCAACCAAGCAACCTGGAAAGTCAAATCAGCGCTACAAAGAAGTCTCGCTTCCCATCGGTCAAAAGGGCCATGCTGCAAAAAGTGTCAAAACCAGAAATGCAGTACAGGCCATGGAGAAATGGCAGCCTTGCTACGCTGATGGGCGGGATGTAAATTGCCAAAAGCCACACTGGAGAAGTGTACGGTGTGTCCTGAAACATCGAAAAAACACAGCTTAGGGAGCATAGGGCACGTCCACTCATGGGCGTATAAATTGGGAAAACTAAAAATCAGCAAGACACAGGCACCCCAATGTTTAGGGCTGCTATGTTGACAAGAACCTCCACTTCATGACACCTTAAATATCCCAGGAAAGAGAAAAATGGATAAAGAAGTTGTGGTCCTTATGTACAAAGGAATATCACTCAGACATGAAATCAATGTCATAAGGCTAGTAGAAGCAAGATGAGTGGATTTAGGTACGACGATTCTAAGTGAAATAAGTGACACAGAAAAAGACACTTATCATAAGCTATCACTTATAGAGGGAATGTAAAAACCGCTACACCTGAACTGAATTACAAAACAGAACAGAGTCACACGTTTAGAAAACACACTATGGCTGCTTAACGGGAAAGGTGAGGTGGGGTGATGCATAAAACAAGGGTTTCAAATTCGCTCAGATACTGTTCCATACACCCAATATGTAATAGACAAGACCTACTCCTTGCTCAGTGAACTGGACTCAACAACCCCTATTCACCGCACAAGAATATATGTGACTAGTAAGAATCGTAAAACCTATGTATTGATATCTCTCTGGAAGTGTGTCAAGTGGGTGTAAAGCTGCATAAACACAGCCGTGAAAAGCAGCTAAACCCCATTATAAAAATAAATTACTTTTAAAAACCTGTAAAACAAAGACAGTGAAAGAGAGAGAAATTCTTAAAAAATTCGTTCAGGAGCTGTGATGCAACCTGGATTGACCATATCTAGACCCACACCTGGATGAGACATAAGGGTGGACACTCTTGGGGCTGAGAGGTTGGGTGAGGTTGGGTGAGCAAACTCAGACCCTTTAAAGTAGTACTGCGTGGTACCCATCCCATGGGTCCCAAATCTCCAGGTTCAAGGGCATCTTCCTACATCGAAAACATGCATGAGAAACCCAGAAGATGGTACACCGTGTGATTTTGAAAGGTTTCTAAAACGCACCCCATTTCTCATCTCCTTGTGCTCGGGTTCGCCTTTCCAGCTACTTTACTAGCAATCTCCCTACTTGGAGAATCAGCACCTTTAAGCTCCTGTTCCCTACAGGTTGCAATTTGTCCTGAGGATGAACGGGAAGAGGGGCAACCAATGAGAGACTAGATCTAGGTGTTGGGACAGGCACAGGTCACTCTATTTTCCCATCAGGAAGAAGAATTAACCACAGGCTCAGCCTGCCGCCAGGAACCAGAATAGGGCCTGAGGCAATCCCGCGCTTTTGCGGCCAGCTCCCAAAAAAGCGAGTTGAAAAATGGAGCTCAGGGACACTGCAATTCACAAACCCGCAGAGTTATAAATGATAACTCTCATCCACAGATATATTGAGGGAAGGCAACGAAGAGGATTTGAAAGCAAGGCAGAATTGCAGGAAACAGATTTCAGGAGGTAGATTCGAATCGCCTTTAAAGCACATGAAAAGCGGCAAAACGTCGACAATGATGCCCTTGGCCAAAAAGGGCGTATGCGTTTTTTCCTGAATATATTCAGGAAAAAACGCATACGCACTTTTTGGCCAACCAAGCAACCCGGAAAGTCAAATCAGCGCTACAAAGAGGTCTCGCTTCCCATCGGTCAAAAGGGCCATGCTGCAAAAAGTGTCAAAACCAGAAATGCAGTACAGGCCATGGAGAAATGGCAGCCTTGCTACGCTGATGGGCGGGATGTAAATTGCCAAAAGCCACACTGGAGAAGTGTACGGTGTGTCCTGAAACATCGAAAAAACACAGCTTAGGGAGCATAGGGCACGTCCACTCATGGGCGTATAAATTGGGAAAACTAAAAATCAGCAAGACACAGGCACCCCAATGTTTAGGGCTGCTATTTTGACAAGAACCTCCACTTCATGACACCTTAAATATCCCAGGAAAGAGAAAAATGGATAAAGAAGTTGTGGTCCTTATGTACAAAGGAATATCACTCAGACATGAAATCAATGTCATAAGGCTAGTAGAAGCAAGATGAGTGGATTTAGGTACGACGATTCTAAGTGAAATAAGTGACACAGAAAAAGACACTTATCATAAGCTATCACTTATAGAGGGAATGTAAAAACCGCTACACCTGAACTGAATTACAAAACAGAACAGAGTCACACGTTTAGAAAACACACTATGGCTGCTTAACGGGAAAGGTGAGGTGGGGTGATGCATAAAACAAGGGTTTCAAATTCGCTCAGATACTGTTCCATACACCCAATATGTAATAGACAAGACCTACTCCTTGCTCAGTGAACTGGACTCAACAACCCCTATTCACCGCACAAGAATATATGTGACTAGTAAGAATCGTAAAACCTATGTATTGATATCTCTCTGGAAGTGTGTCAAGTGGGTGTAAAGCTGCATAAACACAGCCGTGAAAAGCAGCTAAACCCCATTATAAAAATAAATTACTTTTAAAAACCTGTAAAACAAAGACAGTGAAAGAGAGAGAAATTCTTAAAAAATTCGTTCAGGAGCTGTGATGCAACCTGGATTGACCATATCTAGACCCACACCTGGATGAGACATAAGGGTGGACACTCTTGGGGCTGAGAGGTTGGGTGAGGTTGGGTGAGCAAACTCAGACCCTTTAAAGTAGTACTGCGTGGTACCCATCCCATGGGTCCCAAATCTCCAGGTTCAAGGGCATCTTCCTACATCGAAAACATGCATGAGAAACCCAGAAGATGGTACACCGTGTGATTTTGAAAGGTTTCTAAAACGCACCCAATTTCTCATCTCCTTGTGCTCGGGTTCGCCTTTCCAGCTACTTTACTAGCAATCTCCCTACTTGGAGAATCAGCACCTTTAAGCTCCTGTTCCCTACAGGTTGCAATTTGTCCTGAGGATGAACGGGAAGAGGGGCAACCAATGAGAGACTAGATCTAGGTGTTGGGACAGGCACAGGTCACTCTATTTTCCCATCAGGAAGAAGAATTAACCACAGGCTCAGCCTGCCGCCAGGAACCAGAATAGGGCCTGAGGCAATCCCGCGCTTTTGCGGCCAGCTCCCAAAAAAGCGAGTTGAAAAATGGAGCTCAGGGACACTGCAATTCACAAACCCGCAGAGTTATAAATGATAACTCTCATCCACAGATATATTGAGGGAAGGCAACGAAGAGGATTTGAAAGCAAGGCAGAATTGCAGGAAACAGATTTCAGGAGGTAGATTCGAATCGCCTGTAAAGCACATGAAAAGCGGCAAAACGTCGACAATGATGCCCTTGGCCAAAAAGGGCGTATGCGTTTTTTCCTGAATATATTCAGGAAAAAACGCATACGCCCTTTTTGGCCAACCAAGCAACCTGGAAAGTCAAATCAGTGCTACAAAGAAGTCTCGCTTCCCATCGGTCAAAAGGGCCATGCTGCAAAATGTGTCAAAACCAGAAATGCAGTACAGGCCATGGAGAAATGGCAGCCTTGCTACGCTGATGGGCGGGATGTAAATTGCCAAAAGCCACACTGGAGAAGTGTACGGTGTGTCCTGAAACATCGAAAAAACACAGCTTAGGGAGCATAGGGCACGTCCACTCATGGGCGTATAAATTGGGAAAACTAAAAATCAGCAAGACACAGGCACCCCAATGTTTAGGGCTGCTATGTTGACAAGAACCTCCACTTCATGACACCTTAAATATCCCAGGAAAGAGAAAAATGGATAAAGAAGTTGTGGTCCTTATGTACAAAGGAATATCACTCAGACATGAAATCAATGTCATAAGGCTAGTAGAAGCAAGATGAGTGGATTTAGGTACGACGATTCTAAGTGAAATAAGTGACACAGAAAAAGACACTTATCATAAGCTATCACTTATAGAGGGAATGTAAAAACCGCTACACCTGAACTGAATTACAAAACAGAACAGAGTCACACGTTTAGAAAACACACTATGGCTGCTTAACGGGAAAGGTGAGGTGGGGTGATGCATAAAACAAGGGTTTCAAATTCGCTCAGATACTGTTCCATACACCCAATATGTAATAGACAAGACCTACTCCTTGCTCAGTGAACTGGACTCAACAACCCCTATTCACCGCACAAGAATATATGTGACTAGTAAGAATCGTAAAACCTATGTATTGATATCTCTCTGGAAGTGTGTCAAGTGGGTGTAAAGCTGCATAAACACAGCCGTGAAAAGCAGCTAAACCCCATTATAAAAATAAATTACTTTTAAAAACCTGTAAAACAAAGACAGTGAAAGAGAGAGAAATTCTTAAAAAATTCGTTCAGGAGCTGTGATGCAACCTGGATTGACCATATCTAGACCCACACCTGGATGAGACATAAGGGTGGACACTCTTGGGGCTGAGAGGTTGGGTGAGGTTGGGTGAGCAAACTCAGACCCTTTAAAGTAGTACTGCATGGTACCCATCCCATGGGTCCCAAATCTCCAGGTTCAAGGGCATCTTCCTACATCGAAAACATGCATGAGAAACCCAGAAGATGGTACACCGTGTGATTTTGAAAGGTTTCTAAAACGCACCCCATTTCTCATCTCCTTGTGCTCGGGTTCGCCTTTCCAGCTACTTTACTAGCAATCTCCCTACTTGCAGAATCAGCACCTTTAAGCTCCTGTTCCCTACAGGTTGCAATTTGTCCTGAGGATGAACGGGAAGAGGGGCAACCAATGAGAGACTAGATCTAGGTGTTGGGACAGGCACAGGTCACTCTATTTTCCCATCAGGAAGAAGAATTAACCACAGGCTCAGCCTGCCGCCAGGAACCAGAATAGGGCCTGAGGCAATCCCGCGCTTTTGCGGCCAGCTCCCAAAAAAGCGAGTTGAAAAATGGAGCTCAGGGACACTGCAATTCACAAACCCGCAGAGTTATAAATGATAACTCTCATCCACAGATATATTGAGGGAAGGCAACGAAGAGGATTTGAAAGCAAGGCAGAATTGCAGGAAACAGATTTCAGGAGGTAGATTCGAATCGCCTTTAAAGCACATGAAAAGCGGCAAAACGTCGACAATGATGCCCTTGGCCAAAAAGGGCGTATGCGTTTTTTCCTGAATATATTCAGGAAAAAACGCATACGCACTTTTTGGCCAACCAAGCAACCCGGAAAGTCAAATCAGCGCTACAAAGAGGTCTCGCTTCCCATCGGTCAAAAGGGCCATGCTGCAAAAAGTGTCAAAACCAGAAATGCAGTACAGGCCATGGAGAAATGGCAGCCTTGCTACGCTGATGGGCGGGATGTAAATTGCCAAAAGCCACACTGGAGAAGTGTACGGTGTGTCCTGAAACATCGAAAAAACACAGCTTAGGGAGCATAGGGCACGTCCACTCATGGGCATATAAATTGGGAAAACTAAAAATCAGCAAGACACAGGCACCCCAATGTTTAGGGCTGCTATTTTGACAAGAACCTCCACTTCATGACACCTTAAATATCCCAGGAAAGAGAAAAATGGATAAAGAAGTTGTGGTCCTTATGTACAAAGGAATATCACTCAGACATGAAATCAATGTCATAAGGCTAGTAGAAGCAAGATGAGTGGATTTAGGTACGACGATTCTAAGTGAAATAAGTGACACAGAAAAAGACACTTATCATAAGCTATCACTTATAGAGGGAATGTAAAAACCGCTACACCTGAACTGAATTACAAAACAGAACAGAGTCACACGTTTAGAAAACACACTATGGCTGCTTAACGGGAAAGGTGAGGTGGGGTGATGCATAAAACAAGGGTTTCAAATTCGCTCAGATACTGTTCCATACACCCAATATGTAATAGACAAGACCTACTCCTTGCTCAGTGAACTGGACTCAACAACCCCTATTCACCGCACAAGAATATATGTGACTAGTAAGAATCGTAAAACCTATGTATTGATATCTCTCTGGAAGTGTGTCAAGTGGGTGTAAAGCTGCATAAACACAGCCGTGAAAAGCAGCTAAACCCCATTATAAAAATAAATTACTTTTAAAAACCTGTAAAACAAAGACAGTGAAAGAGAGAGAAATTCTTAAAAAATTCGTTCAGGAGCTGTGATGCAACCTGGATTGACCATATCTAGACCCACACCTGGATGAGACATAAGGGTGGACACTCTTGGGGCTGAGAGGTTGGGTGAGGTTGGGTGAGCAAACTCAGACCCTTTAAAGTAGTACTGCGTGGTACCCATCCCATGGGTCCCAAATCTCCAGGTTCAAGGGCATCTTCCTACATCGAAAACATGCATGAGAAACCCAGAAGATGGTACACCGTGTGATTTTGAAAGGTTTCTAAAACGCACCCCATTTCTCATCTCCTTGTGCTAGGGTTCGCCTTTCCAGCTACTTTACTAGCAATCTCCCTACTTGGAGAATCAGCACCTTTAAGCTCCTGTTCCCTACAGGTTGCAATTTGTCCTGAGGATGAACGGGAAGAGGGGCAACCAATGAGAGACTAGATCTAGGTGTTGGTAGAGGCACAGGCCACTCTATTTTCCCATCAGGAAGAAGAATTAACCACAGGCTCAGCCTGCCGCCAGGAACCAGAATAAGGCCTGAGGCAATCTCGCGCTTTTGTGGCCAGCTCCCAAAAAAGCGAGTTGAAAAATGGAGCTCAGGGACACTGCAATTCACAAACCCGCAGAGTTATAAATGATAACTCTCATCCACAGATATATTGAGGGAAGGCAACGAAGAGGATTTGAAAGCAAGGCAGAATTGCAGGAAGCAGATTTCAGGAGGTAGATTCGAATCGCCTTTAAAGCACATGAAAAGCGGCAAAACGTCAACAATGATGCCCTTGGCCAAAAAGGGCGTATGCGTTTTTTCCTGAATATATTCAGGAAAAAACGCATACGCCCTTTTTGGCCAACCAAGCAACCCGGAAAGGCAAATCAGCGCTACAAAGAGGTCTCGCTTCCCATCGGTCAAAAGGGCCATGCTGCAAAAAGTGTCAAAACCAGAAATGCAGGACAGGCCATGGAGAAATGGCAGCCTTGCTACGCTGATGGGCGGGATGTAAATTGCCAACAGCCACTCTAGAGAAGTGTACGGTGTGTCCTGAAACATCGAAAAAACACAGCTTAGGGAGCATAGGGCACGTCCACTCATGGGCGTATAAATTGGGAAAACTAAAAATCAGCAAGACACAGGCACCCCAATGTTTAGGGCTGCTATGTTGACAAGAACCTCCACTTCATGACACCTTAAATATCCCAGGAAAGAGAAAAATGGATAAAGAAGTTGTGGTCCTTATGTACAAAGGAATATCACTCAGACATGAAATCAATGTCATAAGGCTAGTAGAAGCAAGATGAGTGGATTTAGGTACGACGATTCTAAGTGAAATAAGTGACACAGAAAAAGACACTTATCATAAGCTATCACTTATAGAGGGAATGTAAAAACCGCTACACCTGAACTGAATTACAAAACAGAACAGAGTCACACGTTTAGAAAACACACTATGGCTGCTTAACGGGAAAGGTGAGGTGGGGTGAAGCATAAAACAAGGGTTTCAAATTCGCTCAGATACTGTTCCATACACCCAATATGTAATAGACAAGACCTACTCCTTGCTCAGTGTACTGGACTCAACAACCCCTATTCACCGCACAAGAATATATGTGACTAGTAAGAATCGTAAAACCTATGTATTGATATCTCTCTGGAAGTGTGTCAAGTGGGTGTAAAGCTGCATAAACACAGCCGTGAAAAGCAGCTAAACCCCATTATAAAAATAAATTACTTTTAAAAACCTGTAAAACAAAGACAGTGAAAGAGAGAGAAATTCTTAAAAAATTCGTTCAGGAGCTGTGATGCAACCTGGATTGACCATATCTAGACCCACACCTGGATGAGACATAAGGGTGGACACTCTTGGGGCTGAGAGGTTGGGTGAGGTTGGGTGAGCAAACTCAGACCCTTTAAAGTAGTACTGCGTGGTACCCATCCCATGGGTCCCAAATCTCCAGGTTCAAGGGCATCTTCCTACATCGAAAACATGCATGAGAAACCCAGAAGATGGTACACCGTGTGATTTTGAAAGGTTTCTAAAACGCACCCCATTTCTCATCTCCTTGTGCTCGGGTTCGCCTTTCCAGCTACTTTACTAGCAATCTCCCTACTTGGAGAATCAGCACCTTTAAGCTCCTGTTCCCTACAGGTTGCAATTTGTCCTGAGGATGAACGGGAAGAGGGGCAACCAATGAGAGACTAGATCTAGGTGTTGGGACAGGCACAGGTCACTCTATTTTCCCATCAGGAAGAAGAATTAACCACAGGCTCAGCCTGCCGCCAGGAACCAGAATAGGGCCTGAGGCAATCCCGCGCTTTTGCGGCCAGCTCCCAAAAAAGCGAGTTGAAAAATGGAGCTCAGGGACACTGCAATTCACAAACCCGCAGAGTTATAAATGATAACTCTCATCCACAGATATATTGAGGGAAGGCAACGAAGAGGATTTGAAAGCAAGGCAGAATTGCAGGAAACAGATTTCAGGAGGTAGATTCGAATCGCCTTTAAAGCACATGAAAAGCGGCAAAACGTCGACAATGATGCCCTTGGCCAAAAAGGGCGTATGCGTTTTTTCCTGAATATATTCAGGAAAAAACGCATACGCCCTTTTTGGCCAACCAAGCAACCTGGAAAGTCAAATCAGCGCTACAAAGAAGTCTCGCTTCCCATCGGTCAAAAGGGCCATGCTGCAAAAAGTGTCAAAACCAGAAATGCAGTACAGGCCATGGAGAAATGGCAGCCTTGCTACGCTGATGGGCGGGATGTAAATTGCCAAAAGCCACACTGGAGAAGTGTACGGTGTGTCCTGAAACATCGAAAAAACACAGCTTAGGGAGCATAGGGCACGTCCACTCATGGGCGTATAAATTGGGAAAACTAAAAATCAGCAAGACACAGGCACCCCAATGTTTAGGGCTGCTATTTTGACAAGAACCTCCACTTCATGACACCTTAAATATCCCAGGAAAGAGAAAAATGGATAAAGAAGTTGTGGTCCTTATGTACAAAGGAATATCACTCAGACATGAAATCAATGTCATAAGGCTAGTAGAAGCAAGATGAGTGGATTTAGGTACGACGATTCTAAGTGAAATAAGTGACACAGAAAAAGACACTTATCATAAGCTATCACTTATAGAGGGAATGTAAAAACCGCTACACCTGAACTGAATTACAAAACAGAACAGAGTCACACGTTTAGAAAACACACTATGGCTGCTTAACGGGAAAGGTGAGGTGGGGTGATGCATAAAACAAGGGTTTCAAATTCGCTCAGATACTGTTCCATACACCCAATATGTAATAGACAAGACCTACTCCTTGCTCAGTGAACTGGACTCAACAACCCCTATTCACCGCACAAGAATATATGTGACTAGTAAGAATCGTAAAACCTATGTATTGATATCTCTCTGGAAGTGTGTCAAGTGGGTGTAAAGCTGCATAAACACAGCCGTGAAAAGCAGCTAAACCCCATTATAAAAATAAATTACTTTTAAAAACCTGTAAAACAAAGACAGTGAAAGAGAGAGAAATTCTTAAAAAATTCGTTCAGGAGCTGTGATGCAACCTGGATTGACCATATCTAGACCCACACCTGGATGAGACATAAGGGTGGACACTCTTGGGGCTGAGAGGTTGGGTGAGGTTGGGTGAGCAAACTCAGACCCTTTAAAGTAGTACTGCGTGGTACCCATCCCATGGGTCCCAAATCTCCAGGTTCAAGGGCATCTTCCTACATCGAAAACATGCATGAGAAACCCAGAAGATGGTACACCGTGTGATTTTGAAAGGTTTCTAAAACGCACCCAATTTCTCATCTCCTTGTGCTCGGGTTCGCCTTTCCAGCTACTTTACTAGCAATCTCCCTACTTGGAGAATCAGCACCTTTAAGCTCCTGTTCCCTACAGGTTGCAATTTGTCCTGAGGATGAACGGGAAGAGGGGCAACCAATGAGAGACTAGATCTAGGTGTTGGGACAGGCACAGGTCACTCTATTTTCCCATCAGGAAGAAGAATTAACCACAGGCTCAGCCTGCCGCCAGGAACCAGAATAGGGCCTGAGGCAATCCCGCGCTTTTGCGGCCAGCTCCCAAAAAAGCGAGTTGAAAAATGGAGCTCAGGGACACTGCAATTCACAAACCCGCAGAGTTATAAATGATAACTCTCATCCACAGATATATTGAGGGAAGGCAACGAAGAGGATTTGAAAGCAAGGCAGAATTGCAGGAAACAGATTTCAGGAGGTAGATTCGAATCGCCTTTAAAGCACATGAAAAGCGGCAAAACGTCGACAATGATGCCCTTGGCCAAAAAGGGCGTATGCGTTTTTTCCTGAATATATTCAGGAAAAAACGCATACGCCCTTTTTGGCCAACCAAGCAACCTGGAAAGTCAAATCAGCGCTACAAAGAAGTCTCGCTTCCCATCGGTCAAAAGGGCCATGCTGCAAAAAGTGTCAAAACCAGAAATGCAGTACAGGCCATGGAGAAATGGCAGCCTTGCTACGCTGATGGGCGGGATGTAAATTGCCAAAAGCCACACTGGAGAAGTGTACGGTGTGTCCTGAAACATCGAAAAAACACAGCTTAGGGAGCGTAGGGCACGTCCACTCATGGGCGTATAAATTGGGAAAACTAAAAATCAGCAAGACACAGGCACCCCAATGTTTAGGGCTGCTATTTTGACAAGAACCTCCACTTCATGACACCTTAAATATCCCAGGAAAGAGAAAAATGGATAAAGAAGTTGTGGTCCTTATGTACAAAGGAATATCACTCAGACATGAAATCAATGTCATAAGGCTAGTAGAAGCAAGATGAGTGGATTTAGGTACGACGATTCTAAGTGAAATAAGTGACACAGAAAAAGACACTTATCATAAGCTATCACTTATAGAGGGAATGTAAAAACCGCTACACCTGAACTGAATTACAAAACAGAACAGAGTCACACGTTTAGAAAACACACTATGGCTGCTTAACGGGAAAGGTGAGGTGGGGTGATGCATAAAACAAGGGTTTCAAATTCGCTCAGATACTGTTCCATACACCCAATATGTAATAGACAAGACCTACTCCTTGCTCAGTGAACTGGACTCAACAACCCCTATTCACCGCACAAGAATATATGTGACTAGTAAGAATCGTAAAACCTATGTATTGATATCTCTCTGGAAGTGTGTCAAGTGGGTGTAAAGCTGCATAAACACAGCCGTGAAAAGCAGCTAAACCCCATTATAAAAATAAATTACTTTTAAAAACCTGTAAAACAAAGACAGTGAAAGAGAGAGAAATTCTTAAAAAATTCGTTCAGGAGCTGTGATGCAACCTGGATTGACCATATCTAGACCCACACCTGGATGAGACATAAGGGTGGACACTCTTGGGGCTGAGAGGTTGGGTGAGGTTGGGTGAGCAAACTCAGACCCTTTAAAGTAGTACTGCGTGGTACCCATCCCATGGGTCCCAAATCTCCAGGTTCAAGGGCATCTTCCTACATCGAAAACATGCATGAGAAACCCAGAAGATGGTACACCGTGTGATTTTGAAAGGTTTCTAAAACGCACCCAATTTCTCATCTCCTTGTGCTCGGGTTCGCCTTTCCAGCTACTTTACTAGCAATCTCCCTACTTGGAGAATCAGCACCTTTAAGCTCCTGTTCCCTACAGGTTGCAATTTGTCCTGAGGATGAACGGGAAGAGGGGCAACCAATGAGAGACTAGATCTAGGTGTTGGGACAGGCACAGGTCACTCTATTTTCCCATCAGGAAGAAGAATTAACCACAGGCTCAGCCTGCCGCCAGGAACCAGAATAGGGCCTGAGGCAATCCCGCGCTTTTGCGGCCAGCTCCCAAAAAAGCGAGTTGAAAAATGGAGCTCAGGGACACTGCAATTCACAAACCCGCAGAGTTATAAATGATAACTCTCATCCACAGATATATTGAGGGAAGGCAACGAAGAGGATTTGAAAGCAAGGCAGAATTGCAGGAAACAGATTTCAGGAGGTAGATTCGAATCGCCTTTAAAGCACATGAAAAGCGGCAAAACGTCGACAATGATGCCCTTGGCCAAAAAGGGCGTATGCGTTTTTTCCTGAATATATTCAGGAAAAAACGCATACGCCCTTTTTGGCCAACCAAGCAACCTGGAAAGTCAAATCAGCGCTACAAAGAAGTCTCGCTTCCCATCGGTCAAAAGGGCCATGCTGCAAAAAGTGTCAAAACCAGAAATGCAGTACAGGCCATGGAGAAATGGCAGCCTTGCTATGCTGATGGGCGGGATGTAAATTGCCAAAAGCCACACTGGAGAAGTGTACGGTGTGTCCTGAAACATCGAAAAAACACAGCTTAGGGAGCATAGGGCACGTCCACTCATGGGCGTATAAATTGGGAAAACTAAAAATCAGCAAGACACAGGCACCCCAATGTTTAGGGCTGCTATGTTGACAAGAACCTCCACTTCATGACACCTTAAATATCCCAGGAAAGAGAAAAATGGATAAAGAAGTTGTGGTCCTTATGTACAAAGGAATATCACTCAGACATGAAATCAATGTCATAAGGCTAGTAGAAGCAAGATGAGTGGATTTAGGTACGACGATTCTAAGTGAAATAAGTGACACAGAAAAAGACACTTATCATAAGCTATCACTTATAGAGGGAATGTAAAAACCGCTACACCTGAACTGAATTACAAAACAGAACAGAGTCACACGTTTAGAAAACACACTATGGCTGCTTAACGGGAAAGGTGAGGTGGGGTGATGCATAAAACAAGGGTTTCAAATTCACTCAGATACTGTTCCATACACCCAATATGTAATAGACAAGACCTACTCCTTGCTCAGTGAACTGGACTCAACAACCCCTATTCACCGCACAAGAATATATGTGACTAGTAAGAATCGTAAAACCTATGTATTGATATCTCTCTGGAAGTGTGTCAAGTGGGTGTAAAGCTGCATAAACACAGCCGTGAAAAGCAGCTAAACCCCATTATAAAAATAAATTACTTTTAAAAACCTGTAAAACAAAGACAGTGAAAGAGAGAGAAATTCTTAAAAAATTCGTTCAGGAGCTGTGATGCAACCTGGATTGACCATATCTAGACCCACACCTGGATGAGACATAAGGGTGGACACTCTTGGGGCTGAGAGGTTGGGTGAGGTTGGGTGAGCAAACTCAGACCCTTTAAAGTAGTACTGCGTGGTACCCATCCCATGGGTCCCAAATCTCCAGGTTCAAGGGCATCTTCCTACATCGAAAACATGCATGAGAAACCCAGAAGATGGTACACCGTGTGATTTTGAAAGGTTTCTAAAACGCACCCAATTTCTCATCTCCTTGTGCTCGGGTTCGCCTTTCCAGCTACTTTACTAGCAATCTCCCTACTTGGAGAATCAGCACCTTTAAGCTCCTGTTCCCTACAGGTTGCAATTTGTCCTGAGGATGAACGGGAAGAGGGGCAACCAATGAGAGACTAGATCTAGGTGTTGGGACAGGCACAGGTCACTCTATTTTCCCATCAGGAAGAAGAATTAACCACAGGCTCAGCCTGCCGCCAGGAACCAGAATAGGGCCTGAGGCAATCCCGCGCTTTTGCGGCCAGCTCCCAAAAAAGCGAGTTGAAAAATGGAGCTCAGGGACACTGCAATTCACAAACCCGTAGAGTTATAAATGATAACTCTCATCCACAGATATATTGAGGGAAGGCAACGAAGAGGATTTGAAAGCAAGGCAGAATTGCAGGAAACAGATTTCAGGAGGTAGATTCGAATCGCCTGTAAAGCACATGAAAAGCGGCAAAACGTCGACAATGATGCCCTTGGCCAAAAAGGGCGTATGCGTTTTTTCCTGAATATATTCAGGAAAAAACGCATACGCCCTTTTTGGCCAACCAAGCAACCTGGAAAGTCAAATCAGCGCTACAAAGAAGTCTCGCTTCCCATCGGTCAAAAGGGCCATGCTGCAAAAAGTGTCAAAACCAGAAATGCAGTACAGGCCATGGAGAAATGGCAGCCTTGCTACGCTGATGGGCGGGATGTAAATTGCCAAAAGCCACACTGGAGAAGTGTACGGTGTGTCCTGAAACATCGAAAAAACACAGCTTAGGGAGCATAGGGCACGTCCACTCATGGGCGTATAAATTGGGAAAACTAAAAATCAGCAAGACACAGGCACCCCAATGTTTAGGGCTGCTATGTTGACAAGAACCTCCACTTCATGACACCTTAAATATCCCAGGAAAGAGAAAAATGGATAAAGAAGTTGTGGTCCTTATGTACAAAGGAATATCACTCAGACATGAAATCAATGTCATAAGGCTAGTAGAAGCAAGATGAGTGGATTTAGGTACGACGATTCTAAGTGAAATAAGTGACACAGAAAAAGACACTTATCATAAGCTATCACTTATAGAGGGAATGTAAAAACCGCTACACCTGAACTGAATTACAAAACAGAACAGAGTCACACGTTTAGAAAACACACTATGGCTGCTTAACGGGAAAGGTGAGGTGGGGTGATGCATAAAACAAGGGTTTCAAATTCGCTCAGATACTGTTCCATACACCCAATATGTAATAGACAAGACCTACTCCTTGCTCAGTGAACTGGACTCAACAACCCCTATTCACCGCACAAGAATATATGTGACTAGTAAGAATCGTAAAACCTATGTATTGATATCTCTCTGGAAGTGTGTCAAGTGGGTGTAAAGCTGCATAAACACAGCCGTGAAAAGCAGCTAAACCCCATTATAAAAATAAATTACTTTTAAAAACCTGTAAAACAAAGACAGTGAAAGAGAGAGAAATTCTTAAAAAATTCGTTCAGGAGCTGTGATGCAACCTGGATTGACCATATCTAGACCCACACCTGGATGAGACATAAGGGTGGACACTCTTGGGGCTGAGAGGTTGGGTGAGGTTGGGTGAGCAAACTCAGACCCTTTAAAGTAGTACTGCGTGGTACCCATCCCATGGGTCCCAAATCTCCAGGTTCAAGGGCATCTTCCTACATCGAAAACATGCATGAGAAACCCAGAAGATGGTACACCGTGTGATTTTGAAAGGTTTCTAAAACGCACCCAATTTCTCATCTCCTTGTGCTCGGGTTCGCCTTTCCAGCTACTTTACTAGCAATCTCCCTACTTGGAGAATCAGCACCTTTAAGCTCCTGTTCCCTACAGGTTGCAATTTGTCCTGAGGATGAACGGGAAGAGGGGCAACCAATGAGAGACTAGATCTAGGTGTTGGGACAGGCACAGGTCACTCTATTTTCCCATCAGGAAGAAGAATTAACCACAGGCTCAGCCTGCCGCCAGGAACCAGAATAGGGCCTGAGGCAATCCCGCGCTTTTGCGGCCAGCTCCCAAAAAAGCGAGTTGAAAAATGGAGCTCAGGGACACTGCAATTCACAAACCCGCAGAGTTATAAATGATAACTCTCATCCACAGATATATTGAGGGAAGGCAACGAAGAGGATTTGAAAGCAAGGCAGAATTGCAGGAAACAGATTTCAGGAGGTAGATTCGAATCGCCTTTAAAGCACATGAAAAGCGGCAAAACGTCGACAATGATGCCCTTGGCCAAAAAGGGCGTATGCGTTTTTTCCTGAATATATTCAGGAAAAAACGCATACGCCCTTTTTGGCCAACCAAGCAACCTGGAAAGTCAAATCAGCGCTACAAAGAAGTCTCGCTTCCCATCGGTCAAAAGGGCCATGCTGCAAAAAGTGTCAAAACCAGAAATGCAGTACAGGCCATGGAGAAATGGCAGCCTTGCTACGCTGATGGGCGGGATGTAAATTGCCAAAAGCCACACTGGAGAAGTGTACGGTGTGTCCTGAAACATCGAAAAAACACAGCTTAGGGAGCATAGGGCACGACCACTCATGGGCGTATAAATTGGGAAAACTAAAAATCAGCAAGACACAGGCACCCCAATGTTTAGGGCTGGTATTTTGACAAGAACCTCCACTTCATGACACCTTAAATATCCCAGGAAAGAGAAAAATGGATAAAGAAGTTGTGGTCCTTATGTACAAAGGAATATCACTCAGACATGAAATCAATGTCATAAGGCTAGTAGAAGCAAGATGAGTGGATTTAGGTACGACGATTCTAAGTGAAATAAGTGACACAGAAAAAGACACTTATCATAAGCTATCACTTATAGAGGGAATGTAAAAACCGCTACACCTGAACTGAATTACAAAACAGAACAGAGTCACACGTTTAGAAAACACACTATGGCTGCTTAACGGGAAAGGTGAGGTGGGGTGATGCATAAAACAAGGGTTTCAAATTCGCTCAGATACTGTTCCATACACCCAATATGTAATAGACAAGACCTACTCCTTGCTCAGTGAACTGGACTCAACAACCCCTATTCACCGCACAAGAATATATGTGACTAGTAAGAATCGTAAAACCTATGTATTGATATCTCTCTGGAAGTGTGTCAAGTGGGTGTAAAGCTGCATAAACACAGCCGTGAAAAGCAGCTAAACCCCATTATAAAAATAAATTACTTTTAAAAACCCGTAAAACAAAGACAGTGAAAGAGAGAGAAATTCTTAAAAAATTCGTTCAGGAGCTGTGATGCAACCTGGATTGACCATATCTAGACCCACACCTGGATGAGACATAAGGGTGGACACTCTTGGGGCTGAGAGGTTGGGTGAGGTTGGGTGAGCAAACTCAGACCCTTTAAAGTAGTACTGCGTGGTACCCATCCCATGGGTCCCAAATCTCCAGGTTCAAGGGCATCTTCCTACATCGAAAACATGCATGAGAAACCCAGAAGATGGTACACCGTGTGATTTTGAAAGGTTTCTAAAACGCACCCCATTTCTCATCTCCTTGTGCTCGGGTTCGCCTTTCCAGCTACTTTACTAGCAATCTCCCTACTTGGAGAATCAGCACCTTTAAGCTCCTGTTCCCTACAGGTTGCAATTTGTCCTGAGGATGAACGGGAAGAGGGGCAACCAATGAGAGACTAGATCTAGGTGTTGGTAGAGGCACAGGTCACTCTATTTTCCCATCAGGAAGAAGAATTAACCACAGGCTCAGCCTGCCGCCAGGAACCAGAATAAGGCCTGAGGCAATCTCGCGCTTTTGTGGCCAGCTCCCAAAAAAGCGAGTTGAAAAATGGAGCTCAGGGACACTGCAATTCACAAACCCGCAGAGTTATAAATGATAACTCTCATCCACAGATATATTGAGGGAAGGCAACGAAGAGGATTTGAAAGCAAGGCAGAATTGCAGGAAGCAGATTTCAGGAGGTAGATTCGAATCGCCTTTAAAGCACATGAAAAGCGGCAAAACGTCGACAATGATGCCCTTGGCCAAAAAGGGCGTATGCGTTTTTTCCTGAATATATTCAGGAAAAAACGCATACGCCCTTTTTGGCCAACCAAGCAACCTGGAAAGTCAAATCAGCGCTACAAAGAAGTCTCGCTTCCCATCGGTCAAAAGGGCCATGCTGCAAAAAGTGTCAAAACCAGAAATGCAGTACAGGCCATGGAGAAATGGCAGCCTTGCTACGCTGATGGGCGGGATGTAAATTGCCAAAAGCCACACTGGAGAAGTGTACGGTGTGTCCTGAAACATCGAAAAAACACAGCTTAGGGAGCATAGGGCACGTCCACTCATGGGCGTATAAATTGGGAAAACTAAAAATCAGCAAGACACAGGCACCCCAATGTTTAGGGCTGCTATTTTGACAAGAACCTCCACTTCATGACACCTTAAATATCCCAGGAAAGAGAAAAATGGATAAAGAAGTTGTGGTCCTTATGTACAAAGGAATATCACTCAGACATGAAATCAATGTCATAAGGCTAGTAGAAGCAAGATGAGTGGATTTAGGTACGACGATTCTAAGTGAAATAAGTGACACAGAAAAAGACACTTATCATAAGCTATCACTTATAGAGGGAATGTAAAAACCGCTACACCTGAACTGAATTACAAAACAGAACAGAGTCACACGTTTAGAAAACACACTATGGCTGCTTAACGGGAAAGGTGAGGTGGGGTGATGCATAAAACAAGGGTTTCAAATTCGCTCAGATACTGTTCCATACACCCAATATGTAATAGACAAGACCTACTCCTTGCTCAGTGAACTGGACTCAACAACCCCTATTCACCGCACAAGAATATATGTGACTAGTAAGAATCGTAAAACCTATGTATTGATATCTCTCTGGAAGTGTGTCAAGTGGGTGTAAAGCTGCATAAACACAGCCGTGAAAAGCAGCTAAACCCCATTATAAAAATAAATTACTTTTAAAAACCTGTAAAACAAAGACAGTGAAAGAGAGAGAAATTCTTAAAAAATTCGTTCAGGAGCTGTGATGCAACCTGGATTGACCATATCTAGACCCACACCTGGATGAGACATAAGGGTGGACACTCTTGGGGCTGAGAGGTTGGGTGAGGTTGGGTGAGCAAACTCAGACCCTTTAAAGTAGTACTGCGTGGTACCCATCCCATGGGTCCCAAATCTCCAGGTTCAAGGGCATCTTCCTACATCGAAAACATGCATGAGAAACCCAGAAGATGGTACACCGTGTGATTTTGAAAGGTTTCTAAAACGCACCCCATTTCTCATCTCCTTGTGCTCGGGTTCGCCTTTCCAGCTACTTTACTAGCAATCTCCCTACTTGGAGAATCAGCACCTTTAAGCTCCTGTTCCCTACAGGTTGCAATTTGTCCTGAGGATGAACGGGAAGAGGGGCAACCAATGAGAGACTAGATCTAGGTGTTGGTAGAGGCACAGGTCACTCTATTTTCCCATCAGGAAGAAGAATTAACCACAGGCTCAGCCTGCCGCCAGGAACCAGAATAAGGCCTGAGGCAATCTCGCGCTTTTGTGGCCAGCTCCCAAAAAAGCGAGTTGAAAAATGGAGCTCAGGGACACTGCAATTCACAAACCCGCAGAGTTATAAATGATAACTCTCATCCACAGATATATTGAGGGAAGGCAACGAAGAGGATTTGAAAGCAAGGCAGAATTGCAGGAAGCAGATTTCAGGAGGTAGATTCGAATCGCCTTTAAAGCACATGAAAAGCGGCAAAACGTCGACAATGATGCCCTTGGCCAAAAAGGGCGTATGCGTTTTTTCCTGAATATATTCAGGAAAAAACGCATACGCCCTTTTTGGCCAACCAAGCAACCTGGAAAGGCAAATCAGCGCTACAAAGAGGTCTCGCTTCCCATCGGTCAAAAGGGCCATGCTGCAAAAAGTGTCAAAACCAGAAATGCAGGACAGGCCATGGAGAAATGGCAGCCTTGCTACGCTGATGGGCGGGATGTAAATTGCCAACAGCCACTCTGGAGAAGTGTACGGAGTGTCCTGAAACATCGAAAAAACACAGCTTAGGGAGCATAGGGCACGTCCACTCATGGGCGTATAAATTGGGAAAACTAAAAATCAGCAAGACACAGGCACCCCAATGTTTAGGGCTGCTATGTTGACAAGAACCTCCACTTCATGACACCTTAAATATCCCAGGAAAGAGAAAAATGGATAAAGAAGTTGTGGTCCTTATGTACAAAGGAATATCACTCAGACATGAAATCAATGTCATAAGGCTAGTAGAAGCAAGATGAGTGGATTTAGGTACGACGATTCTAAGTGAAATAAGTGACACAGAAAAAGACACTTATCATAAGCTATCACTTATAGAGAGAATGTAAAAACCGCTACACCTGAACTGAATTACAAAACAGAACAGAGTCACACGTTTAGAAAACACACTATGGCTGCTTAACGGGAAAGGTGAGGTGGGGTGATGCATAAAACAAGGGTTTCAAATTCGCTCAGATACTGTTCCATACACCCAATATGTAATAGACAAGACCTACTCCTTGCTCAGTGAACTGGACTCAACAACCCCTATTCACCGCACAAGAATATATGTGACTAGTAAGAATCGTAAAACCTATGTATTGATATCTCTCTGGAAGTGTGTCAAGTGGGTGTAAAGCTGCATAAACACAGCCGTGAAAAGCAGCTAAACCCCATTATAAAAATAAATTACTTTTAAAAACCTGTAAAACAAAGACAGTGAAAGAGAGAGAAATTCTTAAAAAATTCGTTCAGGAGCTGTGATGCAACCTGGATTGACCATATCTAGACCCACAGCTGGATGAGACATAAGGGTGGACACTCTTGGGGCTGAGAGGTTGGGTGAGGTTGGGTGAGCAAACTCAGACCCTTTAAAGTAGTACTGCGTGGTACCCATCCCATGGGTCCCAAATCTCCAGGTTCAAGGGCATCTTCCTACATCGAAAACATGCATGAGAAACCCAGAAGATGGTACACCGTGTGATTTTGAAAGGTTTCTAAAACGCACCCAATTTCTCATCTCCTTGTGCTCGGGTTCGCCTTTCCAGCTACTTTACTAGCAATCTCCCTACTTGGAGAATCAGCACCTTTAAGCTCCTGTTCCCTACAGGTTGCAATTTGTCCTGAGGATGAACGGGAAGAGGGGCAACCAATGAGAGACTAGATCTAGGTGTTGGGACAGGCACAGGTCACTCTATTTTCCCATCAGGAAGAAGAATTAACCACAGGCTCAGCCTGCCGCCAGGAACCAGAATAGGGCCTGAGGCAATCCCGCGCTTTTGCGGCCAGCTCCCAAAAAAGCGAGTTGAAAAATGGAGCTCAGGGACACTGCAATTCACAAACCCGCAGAGTTATAAATGATAACTCTCATCCACAGATATATTGAGGGAAGGCAACGAAGAGGATTTGAAAGCAAGTCAGAATTGCAGGAAACAGATTTCAGGAGGTAGATTCGAATCGCCTTTAAAGCACATGAAAAGCGGCAAAACGTCGACAATGATGCCCTTGGCCAAAAAGGGCGTATGCGTTTTTTCCTGAATATATTCAGGAAAAAACGCATACGCCCTTTTTGGCCAACCAAGCAACCTGGAAAGGCAAATCAGCGCTACAAAGAAGTCTCGCTTCCCATCGGTCAAAAGGGCCATGCTGCAAAAAGTGTCAAAACCAGGAATGCAGTACAGGCCATGGAGAAATGGCAGCCTTGCTACGCTGATGGGCGGGATGTAAATTGCCAAAAGCCACACTGGAGAAGTGTACGGTGTGTCCTGAAACATCGAAAAAACACAGCTTAGGGAGCATAGGGCACGTCCACTCATGGGCGTATAAATTGGGAAAACTAAAAATCAGCAAGACACAAGCACCCCAATGTTTAGGGCTGCTATTTTGACAAGAACCTCCACTTCATGACACCTTAAATATCCCAGGAAAGAGAAAAATGGATAAAGAAGTTGTGGTCCTTATGTACAAAGGAATATCACTCAGACATGAAATCAATGTCATAAGGCTAGTAGAAGCAAGATGAGTGGATTTAGGTATGACGATTCTAAGTGAAATAAGTCACACAGAAAAAGACACTTATCATAAGATACCACTTATAGAGGGAATGTAAAAACCGCTACACTTGAACTGAATTACAAAACAGAACAGAGTCACACGTTTAGAAAACACACTATGGCTGCTTAACGGGAAAGGTGAGGTGGGGTGATGCATAAAACAAGGGTTTCAAATTCGCTCAGATACTGTTCCATACACCCAATATGTAATAGACAAGACCTACTCCTTGCTCAGTGAACTGGACTCAACAACCCCTATTCACCGCACAAGAATATATGTGACTAGTAAGAATCGTAAAACCTATGTATTGATATCTCTCTGGAAGTGTGTCAAGTGGGTGTAAAGCTGCATAAACACAGCCGTGAAAAGCAGCTAAACCCCATTATAAAAATAAATTACTTTTAAAAACCTGTAAAACAAAGACAGTGAAAGAGAGAGAAATTCTTAAAAAATTCGTTCAGGAGCTGTGATGCAACCTGGATTGACCATATCTAGACCCACACCTGGATGAGACATAAGGGTGGACACTCTTGGGGCTGAGAGGTTGGGTGAGGTTGGGTGAGCAAACTCAGACCCTTTAAAGTAGTACTGCGTGGTACCCATCCCATGGGTCCCAAATCTCCAGGTTCAAGGGCATCTTCCTACATCGAAAACATGCATGAGAAACCCAGAAGATGGTACACCGTGTGATTTTGAAAGGTTTCTAAAACGCACCCAATTTCTCATCTCCTTGTGCTCGGGTTCGCCTTTCCAGCTACTTTACTAGAAATCTCCCTACTTGGAGAATCAGCACCTTTAAGCTCCTGTTCCCTACAGGTTGCAATTTGTCCTGAGGATGAACGGGAAGAGGGGCAACCAATGAGAGACTAGATCTAGGTGTTGGGACAGGCACAGGTCACTCTATTTTCCCATCAGGAAGAAGAATTAACCACAGGCTCAGCCTGCCGCCAGGAACCAGAATAGGGCCTGAGGCAATCCCGCGCTTTTGCGGCCAGTTCCCAAAAAAGCGAGTTGAAAAATGGAGCTCAGGGACACTGCAATTCACAAACCCGCAGAGTTATAAATGATAACTCTCATCCACAGATATATTGAGGGAAGGCAACGAAGAGGATTTGAAAGCAAGGCAGAATTGCAGGAAACAGATTTCAGGAGGTAGATTCGAATCGCCTTTAAAGCACATGAAAAGCGGCAAAACGTCGACAATGATGCCCTTGGCCAAAAAGGGCGTATGCGTTTTTTCCTGAATATATTCAGGAAAAAACGCATACGCCCTTTTTGGCCAACCAAGCAACCTGGAAAGGCAAATCAGCGCTACAAAGAGGTCTCGCTTCCCATCGGTCAAAAGGGCCATGCTGCAAAAAGTGTCAAAACCAGAAATGCAGGACAGGCCATGGAGAAATGGCAGCCTTGCTACGCTGATGGGCGGGATGTAAATTGCCAACAGCCACTCTGGAGAAGTGTACGGAGTGTCCTGAAACATCGAAAAAACACAGCTTAGGGAGCATAGGGCACGTCCACTCATGGGCGTATAAATTGGGAAAACTAAAAATCAGCAAGACACAGGCACCCCAATGTTTAGGGCTGCTATGTTGACAAGAACCTCCACTTCATGACACCTTAAATATCCCAGGAAAGAGAAAAATGGATAAAGAAGTTGTGGTCCTTATGTACAAAGGTATATCACTCAGACATGAAATCAATGTCATAAGGCTAGTAGAAGCAAGATGAGTGGATTTAGGTACGACGATTCTAAGTGAAATAAGTGACACAGAAAAAGACACTTATCATAAGCTATCACTTATAGAGGGAATGTAAAAACCGCTACACCTGAACTGAATTACAAAACAGAACAGAGTCACACGTTTAGAAAACACACTATGGCTGCTTAACGGGAAAGGTGAGGTGGGGTGATGCATAAAACAAGGGTTTCAAATTCGCTCAGATACTGTTCCATACACCCAATATGTAATAGACAAGACCTACTCCTTGCTCAGTGAACTGGACTCAACAACCCCTATTCACCGCACAAGAATATATGTGACTAGTAAGAATCGTAAAACCTATGTATTGATATCTCTCTGGAAGTGTGTCAAGTGGGTGTAAAGCTGCATAAACACAGCCGTGAAAAGCAGGTAAACCCCATTATAAAAATAAATTACTTTTAAAAACCTGTAAAACAAAGACAGTGAAAGAGAGAGAAATTCTTAAAAAATTCGTTCAGGAGCTGTGATGCAACCTGGATTGACCATATCTAGACCCACACCTGGATGAGACATAAGGGTGGACACTCTTGGGGCTGAGAGGTTGGGTGAGTTTGGGTGAGCAAACTCAGACCCTTTAAAGTAGTACTGCGTGGTACCCATCCCATGGGTCCCAAATCTCCAGGTTCAAGGGCATCTTCCTACATCGAAAACATGCATGAGAAACCCAGAAGATGGTACACCGTGTGATTTTGAAAGGTTTCTAAAACGCACCCAATTTCTCATCTCCTTGTGCTCGGGTTCGCCTTTCCAGCTACTTTACTAGCAATCTCCCTACTTGGAGAATCAGCACCTTTAAGCTCCTGTTCCCTACAGGTTGCAATTTGTCCTGAGGATGAACGGGAAGAGGGGCAACCAATGAGAGACTAGATCTAGGTGTTGGGACAGGCACAGGTCACTCTATTTTCCCATCAGGAAGAAGAATTAACCACAGGCTCAGCCTGCCGCCAGGAACCAGAATAGGGCCTGAGGCAATCCCGCGCTTTTGCGGCCAGCTCCCAAAAAAGCGAGTTGAAAAATGGAGCTCAGGGACACTGCAATTCACAAACCCGCAGAGTTATAAATGATAACTCTCATCCACAGATATATTGAGGGAAGGCAACGAAGAGGATTTGAAAGCAAGGCAGAATTGCAGGAAAGAGATTTCAGGAGGTAGATTCGAATCGCCTTTAAAGCACATGAAAAGCGGCAAAACGTCGACAATGATGCCCTTGGCCAAAAAGGGCGTATGCGTTTTTTCCTGAATATATTCAGGAAAAAACGCATACGCCCTTTTTGGCCAACCAAGCAACCTGGAAAGTCAAATCAGCGCTACAAAGAAGTCTCGCTTCCCATCGGTCAAAAGGGCCATGCTGCAAAAAGTGTCAAAACCAGAAATGCAGTACAGGCCATGGAGAAATGGCAGCCTTGCTACGCTGATGGGCGGGATGTAAATTGCCAAAAGCCACACTGGAGAAGTGTACGGTGTGTCCTGAAACATCGAAAAAACACAGCTTAGGGAGCATAGGGCACGTCCACTCATGGGCGTATAAATTGGGAAAACTAAAAATCAGCAAGACACAGGCACCCCAATGTTTAGGGCTGCTATTTTGACAAGAACCTCCACTTCATGACACCTTAAATATCCCAGGAAAGAGAAAAATGGATAAAGAAGTTGTGGTCCTTATGTACAAAGGAATATCACTCAGACATGAAATCAATGTCATAAGGCTAGTAGAAGCAAGATGAGTGGATTTAGGTACGACAATTCTAAGTGAAATAAGTGACACAGAAAAAGACACTTATCATAAGCTATCACTTATAGAGGGAATGTAAAAACCGCTA
This sequence comes from Eschrichtius robustus, assembly GCF_028021215.1. NCBI lineage: Eukaryota > Metazoa > Chordata > Mammalia > Artiodactyla > Eschrichtiidae > Eschrichtius > Eschrichtius robustus. The sequence goes on from NW_027175228.1 coordinate 764,883, forward strand.
CACCTGAACTGAATTACAAAACAGAACAGAGTCACACGTTTAGAAAACACACTATGGCTGCTTAACGGGAAAGGTGAGGTGGGGTGATGCATAAAACAAGGGTTTCAAATTCGCTCAGATACCGTTCCATACACCCAATATGTAATAGACAAGACCTACTCCTTGCTCAGTGAACTGGACTCAACAACCCCTATTCACCGCACAAGAATATATGTGACTAGTAAGAATCGTAAAACCTATGTATTGATATCTCTCTGGAAGTGTGTCAAGTGGGTGTAAAGCTGCATAAACACAGCCGTGAAAAGCAGCTAAACCCCATTATAAAAATAAATTACTTTTAAAAACCTGTAAAACAAAGACAGTGAAAGAGAGAGAAATTCTTAAAAATTCGTTCAGGAGCTGTGATGCAACCTGGATTGACCATATCTAGACCCACACCTGGTTGAGAGATAAGGGTGGACACTCTTGGGGCTGAGAGGTTGGGTGAGGTTGGGTGAGCAAACTCAGACCCTTTAAAGTAGTACTGCGTGGTACCCATCCCATGGGTCCCAAATCTCCAGGTTCAAGGGCATCTTCCTACATCGAAAACATGCATGAGAAACCCAGAAGATGGTACACCGTGTGATTTTGAAAGGTTTCTAAAACGCACCCAATTTCTCATCTCCTTGTGCTCGGGTTCGCCTTTCCAGCTACTTTACTAGCAATCTCCCTACTTGGAGAATCAGCACCTTTAAGCTCCTGTTCCATACAGGTTGCAATTTGTCCTGAGGATGAACGGGAAGAGGGGCAACCAATGAGAGACTAGATCTAGGTGTTGGGACAGGCACAGGTCACTCTATTTTCCCATCAGGAAGAAGAATTAACCACAGGCTCAGCCTGCCGCCAGGAACCAGAATAGGGCCTGAGGCAATCCCGCGCTTTTGCGGCCAGCTCCCAAAAAAGCGAGTTGAAAAATGGAGCTCAGGGACACTGCAATTCACAAACCCGCAGAGTTATAAATGATAACTCTCATCCACAGATATATTGAGGGAAGGCAACGAAGAGGATTTGAAAGCAAGGCAGAATTGCAGGAAACAGATTTCAGGAGGTAGATTCAAATCGCCTTTAAAGCACATGAAAAGCGGCAAAACGTCGACAATGATGCCCTTGGCCAAAAAGGGCGTATGCGTTTTTTCCTGAATATATTCAGGAAAAAACGCATACGCCCTTTTTGGCCAACCAAGCAACCTGGAAAGTCAAATCAGCGCTACAAAGAAGTCTCGCTTCCCATCGGTCAAAAGGGCCATGCTGCAAAAAGTGTCAAAACCAGAAATGCAGTACAGGCCATGGAGAAATGGCAGCCTTGCTACGCTGATGGGCGGGATGTAAATTGCCAAAAGCCACACTGGAGAAGTGTACGGTGTGTCCTGAAACATCGAAAAAACACAGCTTAGGGAGCATAGGGCACGTCCACTCATGGGCGTATAAATTGGGAAAACTAAAAATCAGCAAGACACAGGCACCCCAATGTTTAGGGCTGCTATTTTGACAAGAACCTCCACTTCATGACACCTTAAATATCCCAGGAAAGAGAAAAATGGATAAAGAAGTTGTGGTCCTTATGTACAAAGGAATATCACTCAGACATGAAATCAATGTCATAAGGCTAGTAGAAGCAAGATGAGTGGATTTAGGTACGACGATTCTAAGTGAAATAAGTGACACAGAAAAAGACACTTATCATAAGCTATCACTTATAGAGGGAATGTAAAAACCGCTACACCTGAACTGAATTACAAAACAGAACAGAGTCACACGTTTAGAAAACACACTATGGCTGCTTAACGGGAAAGGTGAGGTGGGGTGATGCATAAAACAAGGGTTTCAAATTCGCTCAGATACTGTTCCATACACCCAATATGTAATAGACAAGACCTACTCCTTGCTCAGTGAACTGGACTCAACAACCCCTATTCACCGCACAAGAATATATGTGACTAGTAAGAATCGTAAAACCTATGTATTGATATCTCTCTGGAAGTGTGTCAAGTGGGTGTAAAGCTGCATAAACACAGCCGTGAAAAGCAGCTAAACCCCATTATAAAAATAAATTACTTTTAAAAACCTGTAAAACAAAGACAGTGAAAGAGAGAGAAATTCTTAAAAAATTCGTTCAGGAGCTGTGATGCAACCTGGATTGACCATATCTAGACCCACACCTGGATGAGACATAAGGGTGGACACTCTTGGGGCTGAGAGGTTGGGTGAGGTTGGGTGAGCAAACTCAGACCCTTTAAAGTAGTACTGCGTGGTACCCATCCCATGGGTCCCAAATCTCCAGGTTCAAGGGCATCTTCCTACATCGAAAACATGCATGAGAAACCCAGAAGATGGTACACCGTGTGATTTTGAAAGGTTTCTAAAACGCACCCAATTTCTCATCTCCTTGTGCTCGGGTTCGCCTTTCCAGCTACTTTACTAGCAATCTCCCTACTTGGAGAATCAGCACCTTTAAGCTCCTGTTCCCTACAGGTTGCAATTTGTCCTGAGGATGAACGGGAAGAGGGGCAACCAATGAGAGACTAGATCTAGGTGTTGGGACAGGCACAGGTCACTCTATTTTCCCATCAGGAAGAAGAATTAACCACAGGCTCAGCCTGCCGCCAGGAACCAGAATAGGGCCTGAGGCAATCCCGCGCTTTTGCGGCCAGCTCCCAAAAAAGAGAGTTGAAAAATGGAGCTCAGGGACACTGCAATTCACAAACCCGCAGAGTTATAAATGATAACTCTCATGCACAGATATATTGAGGGAAGGCAACGAAGAGGATTTGAAAGCAAGGCAGAATTGCAGGAAAGAGATTTCAGGAGGTAGATTCGAATCGCCTTTAAAGCACATGAAAAGCGGCAAAACGTCGACAATGATGCCCTTGGCCAAAAAGGGCGTATGCGTTTTTTCCTGAATATATTCAGGAAAAAACGCATACGCCCTTTTTGGCCAACCAAGCAACCTGGAAAGTCAAATCAGCGCTACAAAGAAGTCTCGCTTCCCATCGGTCAAAAGGGCCATGCTGCAAAAAGTGTCAAAACCAGAAATGCAGTACAGGCCATGGAGAAATGGCAGCCTTGCTACGCTGATGGGCGGGATGTAAATTGCCAAAAGCCACACTGGAGAAGTGTACGGTGTGTCCTGAAACATCGAAAAAACACAGCTTAGGGAGCATAGGGCACGTCCACTCATGGGCGTATAAATTGGGAAAACTAAAAATCAGCAAGACACAGGCACCCCAATGTTTAGGGCTGCTATTTTGACAAGAACCTCCACTTCATGACACCTTAAATATCCCAGGAAAGAGAAAAATGGATAAAGAAGTTGTGGTCCTTATGTACAAAGGTATATCACTCAGACATGAAATCAATGTCATAAGGCTAGTAGAAGCAAGATGAGTGGATTTAGGTACGACGATTCTAAGTGAAATAAGTGACACAGAAAAAGACACTTATCATAAGCTATCACTTATAGAGGGAATGTAAAAACCGCTACACCTGAACTGAATTACAAAACAGAACAGAGTCACACGTTTAGAAAACACACTATGGCTGCTTAACGGGAAAGGTGAGGTGGGGTGATGCATAAAACAAGGGTTTCAAATTCGCTCAGATACTGTTCCATACACCCAATATGTAATAGACAAGACCTACTCCTTGCTCAGTGAACTGGACTCAACAACCCCTATTCACCGCACAAGAATATATGTGACTAGTAAGAATCGTAAAACCTATGTATTGATATCTCTCTGGAAGTGTGTCAAGTGGGTGTAAAGCTGCATAAACACAGCCGTGAAAAGCAGCTAAACCCCATTATAAAAATAAATTACTTTTAAAAACCTGTAAAACAAAGACAGTGAAAGAGAGAGAAATTCTTAAAAAATTCGTTCAGGAGCTGTGATGCAACCTGGATTGACCATATCTAGACCCACACCTGGATGAGACATAAGGGTGGACACTCTTGGGGCTGAGAGGTTGGGTGAGGTTGGGTGAGCAAACTCAGACCCTTTAAAGTAGTACTGCGTGGTACCCATCCCATGGGTCCCAAATCTCCAGGTTCAAGGGCATCTTCCTACATCGAAAACATGCATGAGAAACCCAGAAGATGGTACACCGTGTGATTTTGAAAGGTTTCTAAAACGCACCCAATTTCTCATCTCCTTGTGCTCGGGTTCGCCTTTCCAGCTACTTTACTAGCAATCTCCCTACTTGGAGAATCAGCACCTTTAAGCTCCTGTTCCCTACAGGTTGCAATTTGTCCTGAGGATGAACGGGAAGAGGGGCAACCAATGAGAGACTAGATCTAGGTGTTGGGACAGGCACAGGTCACTCTATTTTCCCATCAGGAAGAAGAATTAACCACAGGCTCAGCCTGCCGCCAGGAACCAGAATAGGGCCTGAGGCAATCCCGCGCTTTTGCGGCCAGCTCCCAAAAAAGCGAGTTGAAAAATGGAGCTCAGGGACACTGCAATTCACAAACCCGCAGAGTTATAAATGATAACTCTCATCCACAGATATATTGAGGGAAGGCAACGAAGAGGATTTGAAAGCAAGGCAGAATTGCAGGAAACAGATTTCAGGAGGTAGATTCGAATCGCCTTTAAAGCACATGAAAAGCGGCAAAACGTCGACAATGATGCCCTTGGCCAAAAAGGGCGTATGCGTTTTTTCCTGAATATATTCAGGAAAAAACGCATACGCCCTTTTTGGCCAACCAAGCAACCTGGAAAGTCAAATCAGCGCTACAAAGAAGTCTCGCTTCCCATCGGTCAAAAGGGCCATGCTGCAAAAAGTGTCAAAACCAGAAATGCAGTACAGGCCATGGAGAAATGGCAGCCTTGCTACGCTGATGGGCGGGATGTAAATTGCCAAAAGCCACACTGGAGAAGTGTACGGTGTGTCCTGAAACATCGAAAAAACACAGCTTAGGGAGCATAGGGCACGTCCACTCATGGGCGTATAAATTGGGAAAACTAAAAATCAGCAAGACACAGGCACCCCAATGTTTAGGGCTGCTATTTTGACAAGAACCTCCACTTCATGACACCTTAAATATCCCAGGAAAGAGAAAAATGGATAAAGAAGTTGTGGTCCTTATGTACAAAGGAATATCACTCAGACATGAAATCAATGTCATAAGGCTAGTAGAAGCAAGATGAGTGGATTTAGGTACGACGATTCTAAGTGAAATAAGTGACACAGAAAAAGACACTTATCATAAGCTATCACTTATAGAGGGAATGTAAAAACCGCTACACCTGAACTGAATTACAAAACAGAACAGAGTCACACGTTTAGAAAACACACTATGGCTGCTTAACGGGAAAGGTGAGGTGGGGTGATGCATAAAACAAGGGTTTCAAATTCGCTCAGATACTGTTCCATACACCCAATATGTAATAGACAAGACCTACTCCTTGCTCAGTGAACTGGACTCAACAACCCCTATTCACCGCACAAGAATATATGTGACTAGTAAGAATCGTAAAACCTATGTATTGATATCTCTCTGGAAGTGTGTCAAGTGGGTGTAAAGCCGCATAAACACAGCCGTGAAAAGCAGCTAAACCCCATTATAAAAATAAATTACTTTTAAAAACCCGTAAAACAAAGACAGTGAAAGAGAGAGAAATTCTTACAAAATTCGTTCAGGGGCTCTGATGCAACCTGGATTGACCATATCTAGACCCACACCTGGATGAGACATAAGGGTGGACACTCTTGGGGCTGAGAGGTTGGGTGAGGTTGGGTGAGCAAACTCAGACCCTTTAAAGTAGTACTGCGTGGTACCCATCCCATGGGTCCCAAATCTCCAGGTTCAAGGTCATCTTCCTACATCGAAAACATGCATGAGAAACCCAGAGGATGGTACACCGTGTGATTTTGAAAGGTTTCTAAAACGCACCCCATTTCTCATCTCCTTGTGCTCGGGTTCGCCTTTCCAGCTACTTTACTAGCAATCTCCCTACTTGCAGAATCAGCACCTTTAAGCTCCTGTTCCCTACAGGTTGCAATTTGTCCTGAAGATGAACGGGAAGAGGGGCAAACAATGAGAGACTAGATCTAGGTGTTGGGACAGGCACAGGTCACTCTATTTTCCCATCAGGAAGAAGAATTAACCACAGGCTCAGCCTGCCTCCAGGAACCAGAATAGGGCCTGAGGCAATCCCGCGCTTTTGCGGCCAGCTCCCAAAAAAGCGAGTTGAAAAATGGAGCTCAGGGACACTGCAATTCACAAACCCGCAGAGTTATAATTGATAACTCTCATCCACAGATATATTGAGGGAAGGCAACGAAGAGGATTTGAAAGCAAGGCAGAATTGCAGGAAAGAGATTTCAGGAGGTAGATTCGAATCGCCTTTAAAGCACATGAAAAGGGGCAAAACGTCGACAATGATGCCCTTGGCCAAAAAGGGCGTATGCGTTTTTTCCTGAATATATTCAGGAAAAAACGCATACGCCCTTTTTGGCCAACCAAGCAACCTGGAAAGGCAAATCAGCGCTACAAAGAAGTCTCGCTTCCCATCGGTCAAAAGGGCCATGCTGCAAAAAGTGTCAAAACCAGAAATGCAGTACAGGCCATGGAGAAATGGCAGCCTTGCTACGCTGATGGGCGGGATGTAAATTGCCAAAAGCCACTCTGGAGAAGTGTACGGTGTGTCCTCAAACATCGAAAAAACACAGCTTAGGGAGCATAGGGCACGTCCACTCATGGGCGTATAAATTGGGAAAACTAAAAATCAGCAAGACACAGGCACCCCAATGTTTAGGGCTGCTATGTTGACAAGAACCTCCACTTCATGACACCTTAAATATCCCAGGAAAGAGAAAAATGGATAAAGAAGTTGTGGTCCTTATGTACAAAGGAATATCACTCAGACATGAAATCAATGTCATAAGGCTAGTAGAAGCAAGATGAGTGGATTTAGGTACGACGATTCTAAGTGAAATAAGTGACACAGAAAAAGACACTTATCATAAGCTATCACTTATAGAGGGAATGTAAAAACCGCTACACCTGAACTGAATTACAAAACAGAACAGAGTCACACGTTTAGAAAACACACTATGGCTGCTTAACGGGAAAGGTGAGGTGGGGTGATGCATAAAACAAGGGTTTCAAATTCGCTCAGATACCGTTCCATACACCCAATATGTAATAGACAAGACCTACTCCTTGCTCAGTGAACTGGACTCAACACCCCCTATTCACCGCACAAGAATATATCTGACTAGTAAGAATCTTAAAACCTATGTATTGATATCTCTCTGGAAGTGAGCCAAGTGGGTGTAAAGCCGCATAAACACAGCCGTGAAAAGCAGCTAAACCCCATTATAAAAATAAATTACTTTTAGAAACCCGTAAAACAAAGACAGTGAAAGAGAGAGAAATTCTTACAAAATTCGTTCAGGGGCTCTGATGCAACCTGGATTGACCATATCTAGACCCACACCTGGATGAGACATAAGGGTGGACACTCTTGGGGCTGAGAGGTTGGGTGAGGTTGGGTGAGCAAACTCAGACCCTTTAAAGTAGTACTGCGTGGTACCCATCCCATGGGTCCCAAATCTCCAGGTTCAAGGTCATCTTCCTACATCGAAAACATGCATGAGAAACCCAGAGGATGGTACACCGTGTGATTTTGAAAGGTTTCTAAAACGCACCCCATTTCTCATCTCCTTGTGCTCGGGTTCGCCTTTCCAGCTACTTTACTAGCAATCTCCCTACTTGCAGAATCAGCACCTTTAAGCTCCTGTTCCCTACAGGTTGCAATTTGTCCTGAAGATGAACGGGAAGAGGGGCAAACAATGAGAGACTAGATCTAGGTGTTGGGACAGGCACAGGTCACTCTATTTTCCCATCAGGAAGAAGAATTAACCACAGGCTCAGCCTGCCTCCAGGAACCAGAATAGGGCCTGAGGCAATCCCGCGCTTTTGCGGCCAGCTCCCAAAAAAGCGAGTTGAAAAATGGAGCTCAGGGACACTGCAATTCACAAACCCGCAGAGTTATAATTGATAACTCTCATCCACAGATATATTGAGGGAAGGCAACGAAGAGGATTTGAAAGCAAGGCAGAATTGCAGGAAAGAGATTTCAGGAGGTAGATTCGAATCGCCTTTAAAGCACATGAAAAGGGGCAAAACGTCGACAATGATGCCCTTGGCCAAAAAGGGCGTATGCGTTTTTTCCTGAATATATTCAGGAAAAAACGCATACGCTCTTTTTGGCCAACCAAGCAACCTGGAAAGGCAAATCAGCGCTACAAAGAAGTCTCGCTTCCCATCGGTCAAAAGGGCCATGCTGCAAAAAGTGTCAAAACCAGAAATGCAGTACAGGCCATGGAGAAATGGCAGCCTTGCTACGCTGATGGGCGGGATGTAAATTGCCAAAAGCCACTCTGGAGAAGTGTACGGTGTGTCCTCAAACATCGAAAAAACACAGCTTAGGGAGCATAGGGCACGTCCACTCATGGGCGTATAAATTGGGAAAACTAAAAATCAGCAAGACACAGGCACCCCAATGTTTAGGGCTGCTATGTTGACAAGAACCTCCACTTCATGACACCTTAAATATCCCAGGAAAGAGAAAAATGGATAAAGAAGTTGTGGTCCTTATGTACAAAGGAATATCACTCAGACATGAAATCAATGTCATAAGGCTAGTAGAAGCAAGATGAGTGGATTTAGGTACGACGATTCTAAGTGAAATAAGTGACACAGAAAAAGACACTTATCATAAGCTATCACTTATAGAGGGAATGTAAAAACCGCTACACCTGAACTGAATTACAAAACAGAACAGAGTCACACGTTTAGAAAACACACTATGGCTGCTTAACGGGAAAGGTGAGGTGGGGTGATGCATAAAACAAGGGTTTCAAATTCGCTCAGATACCGTTCCATACACCCAATATGTAATAGACAAGACCTACTCCTTGCTCAGTGAACTGGACTCAACACCCCCTATTCACCGCACAAGAATATATCTGACTAGTAAGAATCTTAAAACCTATGTATTGATATCTCTCTGGAAGTGAGCCAAGTGGGTGTAAAGCCGCATAAACACAGCCGTGAAAAGCAGCTAAACCCCATTATAAAAATAAATTACTTTTAGAAACCCGTAAAACAAAGACAGTGAAAGAGAGAGAAATTCTTACAAAATTCGTTCAGGGGCTCTGATGCAACCTGGATTGACCATATCTAGACCCACACCTGGATGAGACATAAGGGTGGACACTCTTGGGGCTGAGAGTTTGGGTGAGGTTGGGTGAGCAAAGGCAGACCCTTTAAAGTAATACTGCGTGGTACCCATCCCATGGGTCCCAAATCTCCAGGTTCAAGGTCATCTTCCTACATCGAAAACATGCATGAGAAACCCAGAGGATGGTACACCGTGTGATTTTGAAAGGTTTCTAAAACGCACCCCATTTCTCATCTCCTTGTGCTCGGGTTCGCCTTTCCAGCTACTTTACTAGCAATCTCCCTACTTGCAGAATCAGCACCTTTAAGCTCCTGTTCCCTACAGGTTGCAATTTGTCCTGAAGATGAACGGGAAGAGGGGCAAACAATGAGAGACTAGATCTAGGTGTTGGGACAGGCACAGGTCACTCTATTTTCCCATCAGGAAGAAGAATTAACCACAGGCTCAGCCTGCCTCCAGGAACCAGAATAGGGCCTGAGGCAATCCCGCGCTTTTGCGGCCAGCTCCCAAAAAAGCGAGTTGAAAAATGGAGCTCAGGGACACTGCAATTCACAAACCCGCAGAGTTATAATTGATAACTCTCATCCACAGATATATTGAGGGAAGGCAACGAAGAGGATTTGAAAGCAAGGCAGAATTGCAGGAAAGAGATTTCAGGAGGTAGATTCGAATCGCCTTTAAAGCACATGAAAAGGGGCAAAACGTCGACAATGATGCCCTTGGCCAAAAAGGGCGTATGCGTTTTTTCCTGAATATATTCAGGAAAAAACGCATACGCTCTTTTTGGCCAACCAAGCAACCTGGAAAGGCAAATCAGCGCTACAAAGAAGTCTCGCTTCCCATCGGTCAAAAGGGCCATGCTGCAAAAAGTGTCAAAACCAGAAATGCAGTACAGGCCATGGAGAAATGGCAGCCTTGCTACGCTGATGGGCGGGATGTAAATTGCCAAAAGCCACTCTGGAGAAGTGTACGGTGTGTCCTGAAACATCGAAAAAACACAGCTTAGGGAGCATAGGGCACGTCCACTCATGGGCGTATAAATTGGGAAAACTAAAAATCAGCAAGACACAGGCACCCCAATGTTTAGGGCTGCTATGTTGACAAGAACCTCCACTTCATGACACCTTAAATATCCCAGGAAAGAGAAAAATGGATAAAGAAGTTGTGGTCCTTATGTACAAAGGAATATCACTCAGACATGAAATCAATGTCATAAGGCTAGTAGAAGCAAGATGAGTGGATTTAGGTACGACGATTCTAAGTGAAATAAGTGACACAGAAAAAGACACTTATCATAAGCTATCACTTATAGAGGGAATGTAAAAACCGCTACACCTGAACTGAATTACAAAACAGAACAGAGTCACACGTTTAGAAAACACACTATGGCTGCTTAACGGGAAAGGTGAGGTGCGGTGATGCATAAAACAAGGGTTTCAAATTCGCTCAGATACCGTTCCATACACCCAATATGTAATAGACAAGACCTACTCCTTGCTCAGTGAACTGGACTCAACACCCCCTATTCACCGCACAAGAATATATCTGACTAGTAAGAATCTTAAAACCTATGTATTGATATCTCTCTGGAAGTGAGCCAAGTGGGTGTAAAGCCGCATAAACACAGCCGTGAAAAGCAGCTAAACCCCATTATAAAAATAAATTACTTTTAAAAACCCGTAAAACAAAGACAGTGAAAGAGAGATAAATTCTTACAAAATTCGTTCAGGGGCTCTGATGCAACCTGGATTGACCATATCTAGACCCACACCTGGATGAGACATAAGGGTGGACACTCTTGGGGCTGAGAGTTTGGGTGAGGTTGGGTGAGCAAACGCAGACCCTTTAAAGTAATACTGTGTGGTACCCATCCCATTGGTCCCAAATCTCCAGGTTCAAGGGCATCTTCCTACATCGAAAACATGCATGAGAAACCCAGAAGATGGTACACCGTGTGATTTTGAAAGGTTTCTAAAACGCACCCAATTTCTCATCTCCTTGTGCTCGGGTTCGCCTTTCCAGCTACTTTACTAGCAATCTCCCTACTTGGAGAATCAGCACCTTTAAGCTCCTGTTCCCTACAGGTTGCAATTTGTCCTGAGGATGAACGGGAAGAGGGGCAACCAATGAGAGACTAGATCTAGGTGTTGGGACAGGCACAGGTCACTCTATTTTCCCATCAGGAAGAAGAATTAACCACAGGCTCAGCCTGCCGCCAGGAACCAGAATAGGGCCTGAGGCAATCCCGCGCTTTTGCGGCCAGCTCCCAAAAAAGCGAGTTGAAAAATGGAGCTCAGGGACACTGCAATTCACAAACCCGCAGAGTTATAAATGATAACTCTCATCCACAGATATATTGAGGGAAGGCAACGAAGAGGATTTGAAAGCAAGGCAGAATTGCAGGAAACAGGTTTCAGGAGGTAGATTCGAATCGCCTTTAAAGCACATGAAAAGTGGCAAAACGTCGACAGTGATGCCCTTGGCCAAAAAGGGCGTAAGCGTATTTCCTGAATATATTCAGGAAAAAACGCATACGCCCTTTTTGGCCAACCAAGCAAACTGGAAAGGCAAATCAGCGCTACAAAGAAGTCTCGCTTCCCATCGGTCAAAAGGGCCATGCTGCAAAAAGTGTCAAAACCAGAAATGCAGGACAGGCCATGGAGAAATGGCAGCCTTGCTACGCTGATGGGCGGGATGTAAATTGCCAACAGCCACTCTGGAGAAGTGTACGGTGTGTCCTGAAACATCGAAAAAACACAGCTTAGGGAGCATAGGGCACGTCCACTCATTGGCGTATAAATTGGGAAAACTAAAAATCAGCAAGACACAGGCACCCCAAAGATTAGGGCTGCTATGTTGACAAGAACCTCCACTTCATGACACCTTAAATATCCCAGGAAAGAGAAAAATGGATAAAGAAGTTGTGGTCCTTATGTACAAAGGAATATCACTCAGACATGAAATCAATGTCATAAGGCTAGTAGAAGCAAGATGAGTGGATTTAGGTATGACGATTCTAAGTGAAATAAGTCACACAGAAAAAGACACTTATAATAAGCTATCACTTATAGAGGGAATGTAAAAACCGCTACACTTGAACTGAATTACAAAACAGAACAGAGTCACACGTTTAGAAAACACACTATGGCTGCTTAACGGGAAAGGTGAGGTGGGGTGATGCATAAAACAAGGGTTTCAAATTCGCTCAGATACTGTTCCATACACCCAATATGTAATAGACAAGACCTACTCCTTGCTCAGTGAACTGGACTCAACACCCCCTATTCACCGCGCAAGAATATATGTGACTAGTAAGAATCGTAAAACCTATGTATTGATATCTCTCTGGAAGTGAGCCAAGTGGGTGTAAAGCCGCATAAACACAGCCGTGAAAAGCAGCTAAACCCCATTATAAAAATAAATTACTTTTAAAAACCCGTAAAACAAAGACAGTGAAAGAGAGAGAAATTCTTACAAAATTCGTTCAGGGGCTCTGATGCAACCTGGATTGACCATATCTAGACCCACACCTGGATGAGACATAAGGGTGGACACTCTTGGGGCTGAGAGGTTGGGTGAGGTTGGGTGAGCAAACTCAGACCCTTTAAAGTAGTACTGCGTGGTACCCATCCCATGGGTCCCAAATCTCCAGGTTCAAGGTCATCTTCCTACATCGAAAACATGCATGAGAAACCCAGAGGATGGTACACCGTGTGATTTTGAAAGGTTTCTAAAACGCACCCCATTTCTCATCTCCTTGTGCTCGGGTTCGCCTTTCCAGCTACTTTACTAGCAATCTCCCTACTTGCAGAATCAGCACCTTTAAGCTCCTGTTCCCTACAGGTTGCAATTTGTCCTGAAAATGAACGGGAAGAGGGGCAAACAATGAGAGACTAGATCTAGGTGTTGGGACAGGCACAGGTCACTCTATTTTCCCATCAGGAAGAAGAATTAACCACAGGCTCAGCCTGCCTCCAGGAACCAGAATAGGGCCTGAGGCAATCCCGCGCTTTTGCGGCCAGCTCCCAAAAAAGCGAGTTGAAAAATGGAGCTCAGGGACACTGCAATTCACAAACCCGCAGAGTTATAATTGATAACTCTCATCCACAGATATATTGAGGGAAGGCAACGAAGAGGATTTGAAAGCAAGGCAGAATTGCAGGAAAGAGATTTCAGGAGGTAGATTCGAATCGCCTTTAAAGCACATGAAAAGGGGCAAAACGTCGACAATGATGCCCTTGGCCAAAAAGGGCGTATGCGTTTTTTCCTGAATATATTCAGGAAAAAACGCATACGCTCTTTTTGGCCAACCAAGCAACCTGGAAAGGCAAATCAGCGCTACAAAGAAGTCTCGCTTCCCATCGGTCAAAAGGGCCATGCTGCAAAAAGTGTCAAAACCAGAAATGCAGTACAGGCCATGGAGAAATGGCAGCCTTGCTACGCTGATGGGCGGGATGTAAATTGCCAAAAGCCACTCTGGAGAAGTGTACGGTGTGTCCTGAAACATCGAAAAAACACAGCTTAGGGAGCATAGGGCACGTCCACTCATGGGCGTATAAATTGGGAAAACTAAAAATCAGCAAGACACAGGCACCCCAATGTTTAGGGCTGCTATGTTGACAAGAACCTCCACTTCATGACACCTTAAATATCCCAGGAAAGAGAAAAATGGATAAAGAAGTTGTGGTCCGTATGTACAAAGGAATATCACTCAGACATGAAATCAATGTCATAAGGCTAGTAGAAGCAAGATGAGTGGATTTAGGTACGACGATTCTAAGTGAAATAAGTGACACAGAAAAAGACACTTATCATAAGCTATCACTTATAGAGGGAATGTAAAAACCGCTACACCTGAACTGAATTACAAAACAGAACAGAGTCACACGTTTAGAAAACACACTATGGCTGCTTAACGGGAAAGGTGAGGTGGGGTGATGCATAAAACAAGGGTTTCAAATTCGCTCAGATACCGTTCCATACACCCAATATGTAATAGACAAGACCTACTCCTTGCTCAGTGAACTGGACTCAACACCCCCTATTCACCGCACAAGAATATATGTGACTAGTAAGAATCTTAAAACCTATGTATTGATATCTCTCTGGAAGTGAGCCAAGTGGGTGTAAAGCCGCATAAACACAGCCGTGAAAAGCAGCTAAACACCATTATAAAAATAAATTACTTTTAAAAACCCGTAAAACAAAGACAGTGAAAGAGAGAGAAATTCTTACAAAATTCGTTCAGGGGCTGTGATGCAACCTGGATTGACCATATCTAGACCCACACCTGGATGAGACATAAGGGTGGACACTCTTGGGGCTGAGAGGTTGGGTGAGGTTGGGTGAGCAAACTCAGACCCTTTAAAGTAATACTGCGTGGTACCCATCCCATGGGTCCCAAATCTTCAGGTTCAAAGGCATCTTCCTACATCGAAAACATGCATGAGAAACCCAGAAGATGGTACACCATGTGATTTTGAAAGGTTTCTAAAACGCACCCAATTTCTCATCTCCTTGTGCTCGGGTTCACCTTTCCAGCTACTTTACTAGCAATCTCCCTACTTGGAGAATCAGCACCTTTAACCTCCTGTTCCCTACAGGTTGCAATTTGTCCTGAGGATGAACGGGAAGAGGGGAAACAAATGAGAGACTAGATCTAGGTGTTGGGACAGGCACAGGTCACTCTATTTTCCCATCAGGAAGAAGAATTAAACACAGGCTCAGCCTGCCGCCGGGAACCAGAATAGGGCCTGAGGCAATCCCGAGCTATTGCGGCCAGCTGCCAAAAAAGACAGTTCAAAAATGGAGCTCAGGGGCACTGCAATTCACAAACCTGCTGAGTTATAAATGATAACTCTCGTCCACAAATATATTGAGGGAAGGCAACGAAGAGGAGTTGAAAGCAAGGCAGAATTGCAGGAAACAGGTTTCAGGAGGTAGATTCGAATCGCCTTTAAAGCACATGAAAAGTGGCAAAACATCGACAGTGATGCCCTTGGCCAAAAAGGGCGTAAGCGTTTTTTCCTGAATATATTCAGGAAAAAACGCATACGCCCTTTTTGGCCAACCAAGCAACCTGGAAAGGCAAATCAGCGCTACAAAGAAGTCTCGCTTCCCATCCGTCAAAAGGGCCATGCTGCAAAATTTTTCAAAACCAGAAATGCAGGACAGGCCATGGAGAAATGGCAGCCTTGCTACGCTGATGGGCGGGATGTAAATTGCCAACAGACACTCTGGAGAAGTGTACGGTGTGTCCTGAAACAACGAAAAAACACAGCTTAGGGAGCATAGGGCACGTCCACTCATGGGCGTATAAATTGGGAAAACTAAAAATCAGCAAGACACAGGCACCCCAATGTTTAGGGCTGCTATGTTGACAAGAACCTCCACTTCATGACACCTTAAATATCCCAGGAAAGAGAAAAATGGATAAAGAAGTTGTGGTCCTTATGTACAAAGGAATATCCCTCAGACATGAAATCAATGTCATAAGGCTAGTAGAAGCAAGATGAGTGGATTTAGGTATGACGATTCTAAGTGAAATAAGTCACACAGAAAAAGACACTTATCATAAGCTATCACTTATAGAGGGAATGTAAAAACCGCTACACTTGAACTGAATTACAAAACAGAACAGAGTCACACGTTTAGAAAACACACTATGGCTGCTTAACGGGAAAGATGAGGTGGGGTGATGCATAAAACAAGGGTTTCAAATTCGCTCAGATACTGTTCCATACACCCAATATGTAATAGACAAGACCTACTCCTTGCTCAGTGAACTGGACTCAACATCCCCTATTCACCGCACAAGAATATATCTGACTAGTAAGAATCGTAAAACCTATGTATTGATATCTCTCTGGAAGTGAGCCAAGTGGGTGTAAAGCCGCATAAACACAGCCGTGAAAAGCAGCTAAACCCCATTATAAAAATAATTACTTTTAAAAACCCGTAAAACAAAGACAGTGAAAGAGAGAGAAATTCTTACAAAATTCGTTCAGGGGCTGTGATGCAACCTGGATTGACCATATCTAGACCCACACCTGGATGAGACATAAGGGTGGACACTCTTGGGGCTGAGATTTTGGGTGAGGTTGGGTGAGCAAACGCAGACCCTTTAAAGTAATACTGTGTGGTACCCATCCCATGGGTCCCAAATCTCCAGGTTCAAGGGCATCTTCCTACATCGAAAACATGCATGAGAAACACAGAAGATGGTACACCGTGTGATTTTGAAAGGTTTCTAAAACGCACCCAATTTCTCATCTCCTTGTGCTCGGGTTCGCCTTTCCAACTACTTTACTAGCAATCTCCCTACTTGGAGAACCAGCACCTTTAAGCTCCTGTTCCCTACAGGTTGCAATTTGTCCTGAGGATGAACGGGAAGAGGGGCAACCAATGAGAGACTAGATCTAGGTGTTGGGACAGGCACAGGTCACTCTATTTTCCCATCAGGAAGAAGAATTAACCACAGGCTCAGCCTGCCGCCAGGAACCAGAATAGGGCCTGAGGCAATCCCGCGCTTTTGCGGCCAGCTCCCAAAAAAGCGAGTTGAAAAATGGAGCTCAGGGACACTGCAATTCACAAACCCGCAGAGTTATAATTGATAACTCTCATCCACAGATATATTGAGGGAAGGCAACGAAGAGGATTTGAAAGCAAGGCAGAATTGCATGAAAGAGATTTCAGGAGGTAGATTCGAATCGCCTTTAAAGCACATGAAAAGGGGCAAAACGTCGACAATGATGCCCTTGGCCAAAAAGGGCGTATGCGTTTTTTCCTGAATATATTCAGGAAAAAACGCATACGCTCTTTTTGGCCAACCAAGCAACCTGGAAAGGCAAATCAGCGCTACAAAGAAGTCTCGCTTCCCATCGGTCAAAAGGGCCATGCTGCAAAAAGTGTCAAAACCAGAAATGCAGTACAGGCCATGGAGAAATGGCAGCCTTGCTACGCTGATGGGCGGGATGTAAATTGCCAAAAGCCACTCTGGAGAAGTGTACGGTGTGTCCTGAAACATCGAAAAAACACAGCTTAGGGAGCATAGGGCACGTCCACTCATGGGCGTATAAATTGGGAAAACTAAAAATCAGCAAGACACAGGCACCCCAATGTTTAGGGCTGCTATGTTGACAAGAACCTCCACTTCATGACACCTTAAATATCCCAGGAAAGAGAAAAATGGATAAAGAAGTTGTGGTCCGTATGTACAAAGGAATATCACTCAGACATGAAATCAATGTCATAAGGCTAGTAGAAGCAAGATGAGTGGATTTAGGTACGACGATTCTAAGTGAAATAAGTGACACAGAAAAAGACACTTATCATAAGCTATCACTTATAGAGGGAATGTAAAAACCGCTACACCTGAACTGAATTACAAAACAGAACAGAGTCACACGTTTAGAAAACACACTATGGCTGCTTAACGGGAAAGGTGAGGTGGGGTGATGCATAAAACAAGGGTTTCAAATTCGCTCAGATACCGTTCCATACACCCAATATGTAATAGACAAGACCTACTCCTTGCTCAGTGAACTGGACTCAACACCCCCTATTCACCGCACAAGAATATATGTGACTAGTAAGAATCTTAAAACCTATGTATTGATATCTCTCTGGAAGTGAGCCAAGTGGGTGTAAAGCCGCATAAACACAGCCGTGAAAAGCAGCTAAACACCATTATAAAAATAAATTACTTTTAAAAACCCGTAAAACAAAGACAGTGAAAGAGAGAGAAATTCTTACAAAATTCGTTCAGGGGCTGTGATGCAACCTGGATTGACCATATCTAGACCCACACCTGGATGAGACATAAGGGTGGACACTCTTGGGGCTGAGAGGTTGGGTGAGGTTGGGTGAGCAAACTCAGACCCTTTAAAGTAATACTGCGTGGTACCCATCCCATGGGTCCCAAATCTTCAGGTTCAAAGGCATCTTCCTACATCGAAAACATGCATGAGAAACCCAGAAGATGGTACACCATGTGATTTTGAAAGGTTTCTAAAACGCACCCAATTTCTCATCTCCTTGTGCTCGGGTTCACCTTTCCAGCTACTTTACTAGCAATCTCCCTACTTGGAGAATCAGCACCTTTAACCTCCTGTTCCCTACAGGTTGCAATTTGTCCTGAGGATGAACGGGAAGAGGGGAAACAAATGAGAGACTAGATCTAGGTGTTGGGACAGGCACAGGTCACTCTATTTTCCCATCAGGAAGAAGAATTAAACACAGGCTCAGCCTGCCGCCGGGAACCAGAATAGGGCCTGAGGCAATCCCGAGCTATTGCGGCCAGCTGCCAAAAAAGACAGTTCAAAAATGGAGCTCAGGGGCACTGCAATTCACAAACCTGCTGAGTTATAAATGATAACTCTCGTCCACAAATATATTGAGGGAAGGCAACGAAGAGGAGTTGAAAGCAAGGCAGAATTGCAGGAAACAGGTTTCAGGAGGTAGATTCGAATCGCCTTTAAAGCACATGAAAAGTGGCAAAACATCGACAGTGATGCCCTTGGCCAAAAAGGGCGTAAGCGTTTTTTCCTGAATATATTCAGGAAAAAACGCATACGCCCTTTTTGGCCAACCAAGCAACCTGGAAAGGCAAATCAGCGCTACAAAGAAGTCTCGCTTCCCATCCGTCAAAAGGGCCATGCTGCAAAATTTTTCAAAACCAGAAATGCAGGACAGGCCATGGAGAAATGGCAGCCTTGCTACGCTGATGGGCGGGATGTAAATTGCCAACAGACACTCTGGAGAAGTGTACGGTGTGTCCTGAAACAACGAAAAAACACAGCTTAGGGAGCATAGGGCACGTCCACTCATGGGCGTATAAATTGGGAAAACTAAAAATCAGCAAGACACAGGCACCCCAATGTTTAGGGCTGCTATGTTGACAAGAACCTCCACTTCATGACACCTTAAATATCCCAGGAAAGAGAAAAATGGATAAAGAAGTTGTGGTCCTTATGTACAAAGGAATATCCCTCAGACATGAAATCAATGTCATAAGGCTAGTAGAAGCAAGATGAGTGGATTTAGGTATGACGATTCTAAGTGAAATAAGTCACACAGAAAAAGACACTTATCATAAGCTATCACTTATAGAGGGAATGTAAAAACCGCTACACTTGAACTGAATTACAAAACAGAACAGAGTCACACGTTTAGAAAACACACTATGGCTGCTTAACGGGAAAGATGAGGTGGGGTGATGCATAAAACAAGGGTTTCAAATTCGCTCAGATACTGTTCCATACACCCAATATGTAATAGACAAGACCTACTCCTTGCTCAGTGAACTGGACTCAACATCCCCTATTCACCGCACAAGAATATATCTGACTAGTAAGAATCGTAAAACCTATGTATTGATATCTCTCTGGAAGTGAGCCAAGTGGGTGTAAAGCCGCATAAACACAGCCGTGAAAAGCAGCTAAACCCCATTATAAAAATAATTACTTTTAAAAACCCGTAAAACAAAGACAGTGAAAGAGAGAGAAATTCTTACAAAATTCGTTCAGGGGCTGTGATGCAACCTGGATTGACCATATCTAGACCCACACCTGGATGAGACATAAGGGTGGACACTCTTGGGGCTGAGATTTTGGGTGAGGTTGGGTGAGCAAACGCAGACCCTTTAAAGTAATACTGTGTGGTACCCATCCCATGGGTCCCAAATCTCCAGGTTCAAGGGCATCTTCCTACATCGAAAACATGCATGAGAAACACAGAAGATGGTACACCGTGTGATTTTGAAAGGTTTCTAAAACGCACCCAATTTCTCATCTCCTTGTGCTCGGGTTCGCCTTTCCAACTACTTTACTAGCAATCTCCCTACTTGGAGAACCAGCACCTTTAAGCTCCTGTTCCCTACAGGTTGCAATTTGTCCTGAGGATGAACGGGAAGAGGGGCAACCAATGAGAGACTAGATCTAGGTGTTGGGACAGGCACAGGTCACTCTATTTTCCCATCAGGAAGAAGAATTAACCACAGGCTCAGCCTGCCGCCAGGAACCAGAATAGGGCCTGAGGCAATCCCGCGCTTTTGCGGCCAGCTCCCAAAAAAGCGAGTTGAAAAATGGAGCTCAGGGACACTGCAATTCACAAACCCGCAGAGTTATAAATGATAACTCTCATCCACAGATATATTGAGGGAAGGCAACGAAGAGGATTTGACAGCAAGGCAGAATTGCAGGAAACAGATTTCAGGAGGTAGATTCGAATCGCCTGTAAAGCACATGAAAAGCGGCAAAACGTCGACAATGATGCCCTTGGCCAAAAAGGGCGTATGCGTTTTTTCCTGAATATATTCAGGAAAAAACGCATACGCCCTTTTTGGCCAACCAAGCAACCTGGAAAGGCAAATCAGCGCTACAAAGAGGTCTCGCTTCCCATCGGTCAAAAGGGCCATGCTGCAAAAAGTGTCAAAACCAGAAATGCAGGACAGGCCATGGAGAAATGGCAGCCTTGCTACGCTGATGGGCGGGATGTAAATTGCCAACAGCCACTCTGGAGAAGTGTACGGTGTGTCCTGAAACATCGAAAAAACACAGCTTAGGGAGCATAGGGCACCTCCACTCATGGGCGTATAAATTGGGAAAACTAAAAATCAGCAAGACACAGGCACCCAAAAGTTTAGGGCTGCTCTGTTGACAAGAACCTCCACTTCATGACACCTTAAATATCCCAGGAAAGAGAAAAATGGATAAAGAAGTTGTAGTTCTTATGTACAATGGAATATCACTCAGACATGAAATCAATGTCATAAGGCTAGTAGAAGCAAGATGAGTGGATTTAGGTATGACGATTCTAAGTGAAATAAGTCACACAGAAAAAGACACTTATCATAAGCTATCACTTATAGAGGGAATGTAAAAACCGCTACACTTGAACTGAATTACAAAACAGAAAAGAGTCACACGTTTAGAAAACACACTATGGCTGCTTAACGGGAAAGGTGAGGTGGGGTGATGCATAAAACAAGGGTTTCAAATTCGCTCAGATACTGTTCCATACACCCAATATGTAATAGACAAGACCTACTCCATGCTCAGTGAACTGGACTCAACACCCCCTATTCACCGCGCAAGAATATATCTGACTAGTAAGAATCGTAAAACCTATGTATTGATATCTCTCTGGAAGTGAGCCAAGTGGGTGTAAAGCCGCATAAACACAGCCGTGAAAAGCAGCTAAACCCCATTATAAAAATAAATTACTTTTAAAAACCCGTAAAACAAAGACAGTGAAAGAGAGAGAAATTCTTTCAAAATTCGTTCAGGGGCTGTGATGCAACCTGGATTGACCATATCTAGACCCACACCGGGGTGAGACATAAGGGTGGACACTCTTGGGGCTGAGAGGTTGGGTGAGCAAACTCAGACCCTTTAAAGTAATACTGCGTGGAACCCATCCCATGGGTCCCAAATCTCCAGGTTCAAAGGCAGCTTCCTACATCGAAAACATGCATGAGAAACCCAGAAGATGGTACACCGTGTGATTTTGAAAGGTTTCTAAAACGCACCCAATTTCTCATCTCCTTGTGCTCGGGTTCACCTTTCCAGCTACTTTACTAGCAATCTCCCTACTTGGAGAATCAGCAACTTTAAGCTCCTGTTCCCTACAGGTTGCAATTTGTCCTGAGGATGAACGGGAAGAGGGGCAAATAATGAGAGACTAGATCTAGGTGTTGGGACAGGCACAGGTCACTCTATTTTCCCATCAGGAAGAAGAATTAAACACAGGCTCAGCCTGCCGCCGGGAACCAGAATAGGGCCTGAGGCAATCCCGTGCTTTTGCGGCCAGCTCCCAAAAAAGACAGTTGAAAAATGGAGCTCAGGGGCACTGCAATTCACAAACCTGCTGAGTTATAAATGATAACTCTCGTCCACAAATATATTGAGGGAAGGCAACGAAGAGGATTTGAAAGCAAGGCAGAATTGCAGGAAACAGGTTTCAGGAGGTAGATTCGAATCGCCTTTAAAGCACATGAAAAGTGGCAAAACGTCGACAGTGATGCCCTTGGCCAAAAAGGGCGTAAGCGTTTTTTCCTGAATATATTCAGGAAAAAACGCATACGCCCTTTTTGGCCAACCAAGCAACCTGGAAAGGCAAATCAGCGCTACAAAGAAGTCTCGCTTCCCATCCGTCAAAAGGGCCATGCTGCAAAAAGTGTCAAAACCAGAAATGCAGGACAGGCCATGGAGAAATGGCAGCCTTGCTACGCTGATGGGCGGGATGTAAATTGCCAACAGCCACTCTGGAGAAGTGTACGGTGTGTCCTGAAACATCGAAAAAACACAGCTTAGGGAGCATAGGGCACGTCCACTCATGGGCGTATAAATTGGGAAAACTAAAAATCAGCAAGACACAGGCACCCCAAACATTAGGGCTGCTATGTTGATAAGAACCTCCACTTCATGACACCTTAAATATCCCAGGAAAGAGAAAAATGGATAAAGAAGTTGTGGTCCTTATGTACAAAGGAATATCACTCAGACATGAAATCAATGTCATAAGGCTAGTAGAAGCAAGATGAGTGGATTTAGGTATGAAGATTCTAAGTGAAATAAGTCACACAGAAAAAGACACTTATAATAAGCTATCACTTATAGAGGGAATGTAAAAACCGCTACACTTGAACTGAATTACAAAACAGAACAGAGTCACACGTTTAGAAAACACACTATGGCTGCTTAACGGGAAAGGTGAGGTGGGGTGATGCATAAAACAAGGGTTTCAAATTCGCTCAGATACTGTTCCATACACCCAATATGTAATAGACAAGACCTACTCCTTGCTCAGTGAACTGGACTCAACACCCCCTATTCACCACACAAGAATATATCTGACTAGTAAGAATCGTAAAACCTATGTATTGATATCTCTCTGGAAGTGAGCCAAGTGGGTGTAAAGCCGCATAAACACAGCCGTGAAAAGCAGCTAAACCCCATTATAAAAATAAATTACTTTTAAAAACCCGTAAAACAAAGACAGTGAAAGAGAGAGAAATTCTTACAAAATTCGTTCAGGGGCTCTGATGCAACCTGGATTGACCATATCTAGACCCACACCTGGATGAGACATAAGGGTGGACACTCTTGGGGCTGAGAGTTTGGGTGAGGTTGGGTGAGCAAACGCAGACCCTTTAAAGTAATACTGTGTGGTACCCATCCCATTGGTCCCAAATCTCCAGGTTCAAGGGCATCTTCCTACATCGAAAACATGCATGAGAAACCCAGAAGATGGTACACCGTGTGATTTTGAAAGGTTTCTAAAACGCACCCAATTTCTCATCTCCTTGTGCTCGGGTTCGCCTTTCCAGCTACTTTACTAGCAATCTCCCTACTTGGAGAATCAGCACCTTTAAGGTCCTGTTCCCTACAGGTTGCAATTTGTCCTGAGGATGAACGGGAAGAGGGGCAACCAATGAGAGACTAGATCTAGGTGTTGGGACAGGCACAGGTCACTCTAATTTCCCATCAGGAAGAAGAATTAAACACAGGCTCAGCCTGCCGCCGGGAACCAGAATAGGGCCTGAGGCAATCCCGTGCTTTTGCGGCCAGCTCCCAAAAAAGACAGTTGAAAAATGGAGCTCAGGGGCACTGCAATTCACAAACCTGCAGAGTTATAAATGATAACTCTCGTCCACAAATATATTGAGGGAAGGCAACGAAGAGGATTTGAAAGCAAGGCAGAATTGCAGGAAACAGGTTTCAGGAGGTAGATTCGAATCGCCTTTAAAGCACATGAAAAGTGGCAAAACATCGACAGTGATGCCCTTGGCCAAAAAGGGCGTAAGCGTTTTTTCTTGAATATATTCAGGAAAAAACGCATACGCCCTTTTTGGCCAACCAAGCAACCTGGAAAGGCAAATCAGCGCTACAAAGAAGTCTCGCTTCCCATCGGTCAAAAGGGCCATGCTGCAAAAAGTGTCAAAACCAGAAATGCAGTACAGGCCATGGAGAAATGGCAGCCTTGCTACGCTGATGGGCGGGATGTAAATTGCCAAAAGCCACTCTGGAGAAGTGTACGGTGTGTCCTGAAACATCGAAAAAACACAGCTTAGGGAGCATAGGGCACATCCACTCATGGGCGTATAAATTGGGAAAACTAAAAATCAGCAAGACACAGGCACCCCAATGTTTAGGGCTGCTATGTTGACAAGAACCTCCACTTCATGACACCTTAAATATCCCAGGAAAGAGATAAATGGATAAAGAAGTTGTGGTCCTTATGTACAAAGGAATATCCCTCAGACATGAAATCAATGTCATAAGGCTAGTAGAAGCAAGATGAGTGGATTTAGGTATGACGATTCTAAGTGAAATAAGTCACACAGAAAAAGACACTTATCATAAGCTATCACTTATAGAGGGAATGTAAAAACGGCTACACTTGAACTGAATTACAGAACAGAACAGAGTCACACGTTTAGAAAACACACTATGGCTGCTTAACGGGAAAGGTGAGGTGGGGTGATGCATAAAACAAGGGTTTCAAATTCGCTCAGATACCGTTCCATACACCCAATATGTAATAGACTAGACCTACTCCTTGCTCAGTGAACTGGACTCAACACCCCCTATTCACGGCACAAGAATATATCTGACTAGTAAGAATCTTAAAACCTATATATTGATATCTCTCTGGAAGTGAGCCAAGTGGGTGTAAAGCCGCATAAACACAGCCGTGAAAAGCAGCTAAACACCATTATAAAAATAAATTACTTTTAAAAACCCGTAAAACAAAGACAGTGAAAGAGAGAGAAATTCTTACCCAATTCGTTCAGGGGCTGTGATGCAACCCGGATTGACCATATCTAGACCCACACCGGGATGAGACATAAGGGTGGACACTCTTGGGGCTGAGAGGTTGGGTGAGGTTGGGTGAGCAAACTCAGACCCTTTAAAGTAATACTGCGTGGTACCCATCCCATGGGTCCCAAATCTCCAGGTTCAAAGGCATCTTCCTACATCGAAAACATGCATGAGAAACCCAGAAGATGGTACACCGTGTGATTTTGAAAGGTTTCTAAAACGCACCCAATTTTTCATCTCCTTGTGCTCGGGTTCACCTTTCCAGCTACTTTACTAGCAATCTCCCTACTTGGAGAATCAGCACCTTTAACCTCCTGTTCCCTACAGGTTGCAATTTGTCCTGAGGATGAACGGGAAGAGGGGAAACAAATGAGAGACTAGATCTAGGTGTTGGGACAGGCACAGGTCACTCTATTTTCCCATCAGGAAGAAGAATTAAACACAGGCTCAGCCTGCCGCCGGGAACCAGAATAGGGCCTGAGGCAATCCCGAGCTATTGCGGCCAGCTCCCAAAAAAGACAGTTCAAAAATGGAGCTCAGGGGCACTGCAATTCACAAAACTGCTGAGTTATAAATGATAACTCTCGTCCACAAATATATTGAGGGAAGGCAACGAAGAGGAGTTGAAAGCAAGGCAGAATTGCAGGAAACAGGTTTCAGGAGGTAGATTCGAATCGCCTTTAAAGCACATGAAAAGTGGCAAAACATCGACAGTGATGCCCTTGGCCAAAAAGGGCGTAAGCGTTTTTTCCTGAATATATTCAGGAAAAAACGCTTACGCCCTTTTTGGCCAACCAAGCAACCTGGAAAGGCAAATCATCGCTACAAAGAAGTCTCGCTTCCCATCCGTCAAAAGGGCCATGCTGCAAAAATTTTCAAAACCAGAAATGCAGGACAGGCCATGGAGAAATGGCAGCCTTGCTACGCTGATGGGCGGGATGTAAATTGCCAACAGCCACTCTGGAGAAGTGTACGGTGTGTCCTGAAACATCGAAAAAACACAGCTTAGGGAGCATAGGGCACGTCCACTCATGGGCGTATAAATTGGGAAAACTAAAAATCAGCAAGACACAGGCACCCCAATGTTTAGGGCTGCTATGTTGACAAGAACCTCCACTTCATGACACCTTAAATATCCCAGGAAAGAGAAAAATGGATAAAGAAGTTGTGGTCCTTATGTACAAAGGAATATCCCTCAGACATGAAATCAATGTCATAAGGCTAGTAGAAGCAAGATGAGTGGATTTAGGTATGACGATGCTAAGTGAAATAAGTCACACAGAAAAAGACACTTATCATAAGCTATCACTTATAGAGCGAATGTAAAAACCGCTACACTTGAACTGAATTACAAAACAGAACAGAGTCACACGTTTAGAAAACACACTATGGCTGCTTAACGGGAAAGGTGAGGTGGGGTGATGCATAAAACAAGGGTTTCAAATTCGCTCAGATACTGTTCCATACACCCAATATGTAATAGACAAGACCTACTCCTTGCTCAGTGAACTGGACTCAACACCCCCTATTCACCGCACAAGAATATATGTGACTAGTAAGAATCGTAAAACCTATGTATTGATATCTCTGTGGAAGTGTGTCAAGTGGGTGTAAAGCTGCATAAACACAGCCGTGAAAAGCAGCTAAACCCCATTATAAAAATAAATTACTTTTAAAAACCTGTAAAACAAAGACAGTGAAAGAGAGAGAAATTCTTAAAAAATTCGTTCAGGAGCTGTGATGCAACCTGGATTGACCATATCTAGACCCACACCTGGATGAGACATAAGGGTGGACACTCTTGGGGCTGAGAGGTTGGGTGAGGTTGGGTGAGCAAACTCAGACCCTTTAAAGTAGTACTGCGTGGTACCCATCCCATGGGTCCCAAATCTCCAGGTTCAAGGGCATCTTCCTACATCGAAAACATGCATGAGAAACCCAGAGGATGGTACACCGTGTGATTTTGAAAGGTTTCTAAAACGCACCCCATTTCTCATCTCCTTGTGCTAGGGTTCGCCTTTCCAGCTACTTTACTAGCAATCTCCCTACTTGCAGAATCAGCACCTTTAAGCTCCTGTTCCCTACAGGTTGCAATTTGTCCTGAAGATGAACGGGAAGAGGGGCAAACAATGAGAGACTAGATCTAGGTGTTGGGACAGGCACAGGTCACTCTATTTTCCCATCAGGAAGAAGAATTAACCACAGGCTCAGCCTGCCTCCAGGAACCAGAATAGGGCCTGAGGCAATCCCACGCTTTTGCGGCCAGCTCCCAAAAAAGCGAGTTGAAAAATGGAGCTCAGGGACACTGCAATTCACAAACCCGCAGAGTTATAAATGATAACTCTCGTCCACAAATATATTGAGGGAAGGCAACGAAGAGGATTTGAAAGCAAGGCAGAATTGCAGGAAACAGGTTTCAGGAGGTAGATTCGAATCACCTTTAAAGCACATGAAAAGTGGCAAAACGTCGACAGTGATGCCCTTGGCCAAAAAGGGCATAAGCGTTTTTTTCCTGAATATATTCAGGAAAAAACGCATACGCCCTTTTTGGCCAACCAAGCAACCTGGAAAGGCAAATCAGCGCTACAAAGAAGTCTCGCTTCCCATCGGTCAAAAGGGCCATGCTGCAAAAAGTGTCAAAACCAGAAATGCAGGACAGGCCATGGAGAAATGGCAGCCTTGCTACGCTGATGGGCGGGATGTAAATTGCCAACAGCCACTCTGGAGAAGTGTACGGTGTGTCCTGAAACATCGAAAAAACAAAGCTTAGGGAGCATAGGGCACTTCCACTCATGGGCGTATAAATTGGGAAAACTAAAATCAGCAAGACACAGGCACCCCAAAGTTTAGGGCTGCTCTGTTGACAAGAACCTCCACTTCATGACACCTTAAATATCCCAGGAAAGAGAAAAATGGATAAAGAAGTTGTGGTCCTTATGTACAATGGAATATCACTCAGCCATGAAATCAATGTCATAAGGCTAGTAGCAGCATGATGATTGGTTTTAGGTACGACGACTCTAAGTGAAATAAGTCACACAGAAAAAGACACATATCAAAAGCTATCACTTATAGAGGGAATGTAAAAACCGCTACACTTGAACTGAATTACAAATCAGAACAGAGTCACCCATTTTGAAAACACACTATGGCTGCTTAACGGGAAAGGTGAGGTGGGGTGATGCATAAAACAAGGGTTTCACATTAGCACAGATACCGTTACATACACCCAATATGTCATAGACAAGATCTACTCCTTGCTCAGTGAACTGGACTCAACACCCCCTATTCACCGCACAAGTATATATCTGACTAATGAGAATCTTAAAACCTATGTATTGATATTTCTCTGGAAGTGTGTCAAGTGGGTGTAAAGCCGCATAAACACAGCCGTGAAAAGCAGCTAAACCCCATTATAAAAATAAATTACTTGTAAAAACCCGTAAAACAAAGACAGTGAAAGAGAGAGAAGTTCTTACACAATTCGTTCAGGGGCCGTGATGCAACATGGATTGACCAATTCTAGACCAACAGGTGGATGAGACCTAAGGGTGGACACTCTTGGGGCTGACCGGTTTGGTGAGGTTGGGTGAGCAAACGCAGACCCTTTAAAGTAATACTGCGTGGTACCCATCCCATGGGTCCCAAATCTCCAGGTTCAAGGGCATCTTCCTGCATCGAAAACATGCATGAGAAACCCAGAAGATGGTACACCATGTGATTGGGAAAGTTTCTAAAATGCACCTCATTTCTCAACTCCGTGTGCTCGGGTTCGCCATTCCAGCTACTTTACTAGCAATCTCCCTACTTGGAGAATCAGCACCTTTAACCTCCTGTTCCATACAGGTTGCAATTTGTCCTAAGGATGAATGGGAAGAGGGGCAACCAATGAGAGACTAGATCTAGGTGTTGGGACAGGAACAGGTCACTCTATTTTCCCATCAGGAAGAAGAATTAACCACAGGCTCAGCCTACCGCCCGGAACCAGAATAGGGCCTGAGGCAATCCCGCGCTTCTGCGGCCAGCTCCCAAAAAAGCCAGTTGAAAAATGGAGCACATAGGCACTGCAATTCACAAACCTGCAGAGATATAAATGATAACTCTCGTCCACAAATATATTGAGGGAAGGCAACGAAGAGGATTTGAAAGCAAGGCAAAATTGCAGGAAACTGGTTTCAGGAGGTAGATTCGAATCACCTTTAAAGCACATGAAAAGCGGCAAAACGTCGACAATGATGCCCTTGGCCAAAAAGGACGTATGCGTTTTTTCCTGAATATATTCAGGAAAAACCTCATACGCTCTTTTTGGCCAACCAAGCAACCTGGAAAGGCAAATCAGCGCTACAAAGAAGTCTCGCTTCCCATCGGTCCAAAGGGCCATGCTGAAAAAAGTGTCAAAACCACAAATGCAGGACAGGCCATGGAGAAATGGGAGCCTTGCTACGCTGATGGGCGGGATGTAAATTGCCAACAGCCACTCTGGAGAAGTGTACGGTGTGTCCTGAAATATCGAGAAAACACAGCTTAGGGAGCATAGGGCACGTCCACTCATGGGCGTATAAATTGGGAAAACTAAAAATCAGCAAGACACAGGCACCCCAAAGTTTAGGGCTGCTCTGTTGACAAGAACCTCCACTTCATGACACCTTAAATATCCCAGGAAAGAGAAAAATGGATAAAGAAGTTGTGGTCCTTATGTACAAAGGAATATCCCTCAGACATGAAATCAATGTCATAAGGCTAGTAGAAGCAAGATGAGTGGATTTAGGTATGACGATGCTAAGTGAAATAAGTCACACAGAAAAAGACACTTATCATAAGCTATCACTTATAGAGCGAATGTAAAAACCGCTACACTTGAACTGAATTACAAAACAGAACAGAGTCACACGTTTAGAAAACACACTATGGCTGCTTAACGGGAAAGGTGAGGTGGGGTGATGCATAAAACAAGGGTTTCAAATTCGCTCAGATACTGTTCCATACACCCAATATGTAATAGACAAGACCTACTCCTTGCTCAGTGAACTGGACTCAACACCCCCTATTCACCGCACAAGAATATATGTGACTAGTAAGAATCGTAAAACCTATGTATTGATATCTCTGTGGAAGTGTGTCAAGTGGGTGTAAAGCTGCATAAACACAGCCGTGAAAAGCAGCTAAACCCCATTATAAAAATAAATTACTTTTAAAAACCTGTAAAACAAAGACAGTGAAAGAGAGAGAAATTCTTAAAAAATTCGTTCAGGAGCTGTGATGCAACCTGGATTGACCATATCTAGACCCACACCTGGATGAGACATAAGGGTGGACACTCTTGGGGCTGAGAGGTTGGGTGAGGTTGGGTGAGCAAACTCAGACCCTTTAAAGTAGTACTGCGTGGTACCCATCCCATGGGTCCCAAATCTCCAGGTTCAAGGGCATCTTCCTACATCGAAAACATGCATGAGAAACCCAGAGGATGGTACACCGTGTGATTTTGAAAGGTTTCTAAAACGCACCCCATTTCTCATCTCCTTGTGCTAGGGTTCGCCTTTCCAGCTACTTTACTAGCAATCTCCCTACTTGCAGAATCAGCACCTTTAAGCTCCTGTTCCCTACAGGTTGCAATTTGTCCTGAAGATGAACGGGAAGAGGGGCAAACAATGAGAGACTAGATCTAGGTGTTGGGACAGGCACAGGTCACTCTATTTTCCCATCAGGAAGAAGAATTAACCACAGGCTCAGCCTGCCTCCAGGAACCAGAATAGGGCCTGAGGCAATCCCACGCTTTTGCGGCCAGCTCCCAAAAAAGCGAGTTGAAAAATGGAGCTCAGGGACACTGCAATTCACAAACCCGCAGAGTTATAAATGATAACTCTCGTCCACAAATATATTGAGGGAAGGCAACGAAGAGGATTTGAAAGCAAGGCAGAATTGCAGGAAACAGGTTTCAGGAGGTAGATTCGAATCACCTTTAAAGCACATGAAAAGTGGCAAAACGTCGACAGTGATGCCCTTGGCCAAAAAGGGCATAAGCGTTTTTTTCCTGAATATATTCAGGAAAAAACGCATACGCCCTTTTTGGCCAACCAAGCAACCTGGAAAGGCAAATCAGCGCTACAAAGAAGTCTCGCTTCCCATCGGTCAAAAGGGCCATGCTGCAAAAAGTGTCAAAACCAGAAATGCAGGACAGGCCATGGAGAAATGGCAGCCTTGCTACGCTGATGGGCGGGATGTAAATTGCCAACAGCCACTCTGGAGAAGTGTACGGTGTGTCCTGAAACATCGAAAAAACAAAGCTTAGGGAGCATAGGGCACTTCCACTCATGGGCGTATAAATTGGGAAAACTAAAATCAGCAAGACACAGGCACCCCAAAGTTTAGGGCTGCTCTGTTGACAAGAACCTCCACTTCATGACACCTTAAATATCCCAGGAAAGAGAAAAATGGATAAAGAAGTTGTGGTCCTTATGTACAATGGAATATCACTCAGCCATGAAATCAATGTCATAAGGCTAGTAGCAGCATGATGATTGGTTTTAGGTACGACGACTCTAAGTGAAATAAGTCACACAGAAAAAGACACATATCAAAAGCTATCACTTATAGAGGGAATGTAAAAACCGCTACACTTGAACTGAATTACAAATCAGAACAGAGTCACCCATTTTGAAAACACACTATGGCTGCTTAACGGGAAAGGTGAGGTGGGGTGATGCATAAAACAAGGGTTTCACATTAGCACAGATACCGTTACATACACCCAATATGTCATAGACAAGATCTACTCCTTGCTCAGTGAACTGGACTCAACACCCCCTATTCACCGCACAAGTATATATCTGACTAATGAGAATCTTAAAACCTATGTATTGATATTTCTCTGGAAGTGTGTCAAGTGGGTGTAAAGCCGCATAAACACAGCCGTGAAAAGCAGCTAAACCCCATTATAAAAATAAATTACTTGTAAAAACCCGTAAAACAAAGACAGTGAAAGAGAGAGAAGTTCTTACACAATTCGTTCAGGGGCCGTGATGCAACATGGATTGACCAATTCTAGACCAACAGGTGGATGAGACCTAAGGGTGGACACTCTTGGGGCTGACCGGTTTGGTGAGGTTGGGTGAGCAAACGCAGACCCTTTAAAGTAATACTGCGTGGTACCCATCCCATGGGTCCCAAATCTCCAGGTTCAAGGGCATCTTCCTGCATCGAAAACATGCATGAGAAACCCAGAAGATGGTACACCATGTGATTGGGAAAGTTTCTAAAATGCACCTCATTTCTCAACTCCGTGTGCTCGGGTTCGCCATTCCAGCTACTTTACTAGCAATCTCCCTACTTGGAGAATCAGCACCTTTAACCTCCTGTTCCATACAGGTTGCAATTTGTCCTAAGGATGAATGGGAAGAGGGGCAACCAATGAGAGACTAGATCTAGGTGTTGGGACAGGAACAGGTCACTCTATTTTCCCATCAGGAAGAAGAATTAACCACAGGCTCAGCCTACCGCCCGGAACCAGAATAGGGCCTGAGGCAATCCCGCGCTTCTGCGGCCAGCTCCCAAAAAAGCCAGTTGAAAAATGGAGCACATAGGCACTGCAATTCACAAACCTGCAGAGTTATAAATGATAACTCTCGTCCACAAATATATTGAGGGAAGGCAACGAAGAGGATTTGAAAGCAAGGCAAAATTGCAGGAAACTGGTTTCAGGAGGTAGATTCGAATCACCTTTAAAGCACATGAAAAGCGGCAAAACGTCGACAATGATGCCCTTGGCCAAAAAGGACGTATGCGTTTTTTCCTGAATATATTCAGGAAAAACCTCATACGCTCTTTTTGGCCAACCAAGCAACCTGGAAAGGCAAATCAGCGCTACAAAGAAGTCTCGCTTCCCATCGGTCCAAAGGGCCATGCTGAAAAAAGTGTCAAAACCACAAATGCAGGACAGGCCATGGAGAAATGGGAGCCTTGCTACGCTGATGGGCGGGATGTAAATTGCCAACAGCCACTCTGGAGAAGTGTACGGTGTGTCCTGAAATATCGAGAAAACACAGCTTAGGGAGCATAGGGCACGTCCACTCATGGGCGTATAAATTGGGAAAACTAAAAATCAGCAAGACACAGGCACCCCAAAGTTTAGGGCTGCTCTGTTGACAAGAACCTCCACTTCATGACACCTTAAATATCCCAGGAAAGAGAAAAATGGATAAAGAAGTTGTGGTTCTTATATACAATGGAATATCACTCTGCCATGAAATCAATGTCATAAGGCCAGTAGACGCAAGATGGGTGGACTTAGGTACGATGATTCTAAGGGAAATAAGTCACACAGAAAAAGACACTTATCAAAAGCTATCACTTATAGAGGGAATGTGAAAACCGCTACACTTGAACTGAATTACAAAACAGAACAGAGTCACACGTTTAGAAAACACACTATGGCTGCTTAACGGGAAAGGTGACGTGGGGTGATGCATAAAACAAGGGTTTCAAATTAGCACAGATACCGTTACATACACCCAATATGTAATAGACAAGACCTACTCCTTGCTCAGTGAACTGGACTCAACACCCCCTATTCACCGCACAAGAATATATCTGACTAGTGAGAATCTTAAAACTTATGTATTGATATCTCTCTGGAAGTGAGTCAAGTGGGTGTAAAGCCGCATAAACAAAGCTGTGATAAGCAGCTAAACCCCATTATAAAAATAAATTAGTTTTAAAAACCCATGAAACAAAGACAGTGAAAGACAGAGAAATTCTTACAAAATTCATTCAGGGGCTGTGACGCAAACTGGATTGACCATATCTAGACCCACAGCTGGATGACACATAAAGGTGGACACTCTTGGGGCTGAGAGGTTTGGTGAGGTTGGGTGAGCAAACGCAGACACTTTAAAGTAAAACTGCGTGGTACCCATCCCATGGGTCCCAAATCTCCAGGTTCAAGGGCATCTTCCTACATCGAAAACATGCATGAGAAACCCAGAAGATGGTACACCGTGTGATTGGGAAAGTTTCTAAAATGCACCTCATTTCTCAACTCCGTTTCCTCGGGTTCGCCATTCCAGCTACTTTACTAGCAATCTCCCTACTTGGAGAATCAGCACCTTTAACCTCCTGTTCCATACAGGTTGCAATTTGTCCTAAGGATGAATGGGAAGAGGTGCAACCAATGAGAGACTAGATCTAGGTGTTGGGACAGGCACAGGTCACTCTATTTTCCCATCAGGAAGAAGAATTAACCAAAGGCTCAGCCTGCCGCCCGGAACCAGAATAGGGCCTGAGGCAATCCCGCGCTTCTGCGGCCAGCTCCCAAAAAAGCCAGTTGATAAATGGAGCACATGGGCACTGCAATTCACAAACCTGCAGAGTTATAAATGATAACTCTCGTCCACAAATATATTGAGGGAAGGCAACGAAGAGGATTTGAAAGCAAGGCAGAGTTGCAGGAAACAGGTTTCAGGAGGTAGATTCGAATCGCCTTTAAAGCACATGAAAAGCGGCAAAACGTGGACAATGATGCCCTTGGCCAAAAAGGGCGTATGCGTTTTTTCCTGAATATATTCAGGAAAAAACGCATACGCCCTTTTTGGCCAACCAAGCAACCTGGAAAGGCAAATCAGCGCTACAAAGAAGTCTCGCTTCCCATCGGTCCAAAAGGCCATGCTGAAAAAAGTGTCAAAACCACAAATGCAGGACAGGCCATGGAGAAATAGGAGCCTTGCTACGCTGATGGGCGGGATGTAAATTGCCAACAGCCACTCTGGAGAAGTGTACGGTGTGTCCTGAAACATCGAAAAAACAAAGCTTAGGGAGCATAGGGCACTTCCACTCATGGGCGTATAAATTGGGAAAACTAAAATCAGCAAGACACAGGCACCCCAAAGTTTAGGGCTGCTCTGTTGACAAGAACCTCCACTTCATGACACCTTAAATATCCCAGGAAAGAGAAAAATGGATAAAGAAGTTGTGGTCCTTATGTACAATGGAATATCACTCAGCCATGAAATCAATGTCATAAGGCTAGTAGCAGCATGATGATTGGTTTTAGGTACGACGACTCTAAGTGAAATAAGTCACACAGAAAAAGACACATATCAAAAGCTATCACTTATAGAGGGAATGTAAAAACCGCTACACTTGAACTGAATTACAAATCAGAACAGAGTCACCCATTTTGAAAACACACTATGGCTGCTTAACGGGAAAGGTGAGGTGGGGTGATGCATAAAACAAGGGTTTCAAATTCGCTCAGATACCATTCCATACACCCAATATGTAATAGACAAGACCTACTCCTTGCTCAGTGAACTGGACTCAACACCCTCTATTCACCGCACAAGAATATATCTGACTAGTGAGAATCTTAAAACCTATGTATTGATATCTCTCTGGAAGTGAGTCAAGTGGGTGTAAATCCGCATAAACACAGCCGTGAAAAGCAGCTAAACCCCATTATAAAAATAAATTAGTTTTAAAAACGCATGAAACAAAGACAGTGAAAGAGAGAGAAATTCTTACAAAATTCATTCAGGGGCTGTGACACAACCTGGATTGACCATATCTAGACCCACAGCTGGATGAGACATAAGGGTGGACACTCTTGGGGCTGAGAGGTTTGGTGAGGTTGGGTGAGCCAACGCAGACCCTTTAAAGTAATAATGCATGGTACCCATCACATGGGTCCCAAATCTCCAGGTTCAAGGGCATCTTCCTACATTGAAAACTTGCATGAGGAACCTAGAAGATGGTACAGCATGTGATTTTGAAAGGTTTCTAAAACGCACCTCATTTCTCATCTCCTTGTGCTCGGGTACGCCATTCTAGCTACTTTATTAGCAATCTCCCTACTTGGAGAATCAGCACCTTTAACCTCCAGTTCCGTATAGGTTGCAATTTGTCCTGAGGATGAACGGGAAGAGGGGCAACCAATGAGAGACTAGATCTAGGTGTTGGGACAGGCACAGGTCACTCTATTTTCCCATCAGGAAGAAGAAATAACCACAGGCTCAGCCTGCCACCCGAAACCAGAATAGGGCCTGAGGCAATCCCGCGCTTTTGCGGCCAGATTCCAAAAAAGCGAGTTGAAAAATGGAGCTCAGTGGCACTGCAATTCACAAGCCTGCAGAGTTATAAATGATAACTCTCGTCCACAAATATATTGAGGGAAGGCAACGAAGACGAATTGAAAGCAAGGCAGAACTGCAAAACACAGATTTCAGGAGGTAGATTCGAATCGCCTTTCAAGCACATGAAAAGCGGCAAAACGTGGAAAATGATGCCCTTGGCCAAAAAGGGCGTATGCGTTTTTTCCTGAATATATTCAGGAAAAAACGCATACGCCCTTTTTGGCCAACCAAGCAACCTGGAAAGGCAAATCAGCGCTACAAAGAAGTCTCGCTTCCCATCGGTCAAAAGGGTCATGCTGAAAAAAGTGTCAAAACCACAAATGCAGGACAGGCCATGGAGAAATGGGAGCCTTGCTACGCTGATGGGCGGGATGTAAATTGCCAACAGCCACTCTGGAGAAGTGTACGGTGTGGCCTGAAACATCGAAAAAACACAGTTTATGGAGCATAGGGCACTTCCACTCATGGGCGTATAAATTGGGAAAACTAAAAATCAGCAAGACTCAGGCAACCAAAGGTTAGGGCTGCTCTGTTGACAGGAACCTCCACTTCAGGAAACCTTAAATATCCCAGGAAAGAGAAAAATGGATAAAGAAATTGTGGTCCTTATGTACAATGGAATATCACTCAGCCATGAAATCAATGTCATAAGGCTAGTAGCAGCATGATGAGTGGATTTAGGTACGATGACTCTAAGTGAAATAAGTCACACAGAAAAAGACACTTATCAAAAGCTATCACTTATAAAGGGAATGTAAAAACCGCTACACTTGAATTGAATTACAAATCAGAACAGAGTCACACATTTAGAAAACACACTATGGCTGCTTAACGGGAAAGGTGATGTGCGGTGATGCATAAAACAAGGGTTTCAAATTAGCTCAGATACCCTTCCATACACCCAATAAGTAATAGAAAAGACCTACTCCTTTCTCAGTGAACTGGACTCAACACCCCCTATTCACCGCACAAGAATATATCTGACTAGTGAGAATCTTAAAACCTATATATTGATATCTCTCTGGAAGTGAGTCAAGTGTGTGTAAAGCCGCATAAACACAGCCGTGAAAAGCAGCTAAACTCCATTATAAAAATAAATTACTTCTAAAAACCCGTAAAACAAAGACAGTGAAAGAGAGAGAAATTCTTACACAATTCCTTCAGGGGCTGTGACGCAACCTGGGTTGAACATATCTAGACCCACAGTTGGATGAGACCTAAGGGTGGACACTCTTGGGGCTGAGAGGTTTGGTGAGGTTGGGTGAGCAAACGTAGACCCTTTAAAGTAATACTGCGTGGTACCCATCCCATGGGTCCCAAATCTCCAGGTTCAAGGGCATCTTCCTACATCGAAAACACGCATGGGAAACCTAGAAGATGGTACACCGTCTGATCGGGAAAGGTTTCTGAAACGCACCTCATTTCTCATTTCCTTGTTCTCGGGTTCGCCATTCCAGCTACTTTACTAGCAATCTCCCTACTTGGAGAATCAGCACCTTTAACCTCCTGTTCTGTACAGGTTGCAATTTGTCCTGAGGATGAACGGGAAGAGGGGCAACCAATGAGAGACTAGATGTAGGTGTTGGGACAGGCACAGGTCACTCTATTTTCCCATCAGGAAGAAGAATTAAGCACAGGCTCAGCCTGCCGCCGGGAACCAGATTAGTGCCTGAGGCAATCCCGCGCTTCTGCGGCCAGCTCCGAAAAAAGCCAGTTGAAAAATGGAGCACATGGGCACTGCAATTCACAAACCTGCAGAGTTATAAATGATAACTCTCGTCCACAAATATATTGAGGGAAGGCAACGAAGAGGATTTGAAAGCAAGGCAGAGTTGCATGAAACAGGTTTCAGGAGGTAGATTCGAATCGCCTTTCAAGCACATGAAAAGCGGCAAAACGTGGAAAATGATGCCCTTGGCCAAAAAGGGCGTATGCGTTTTTTCCTGAATATATTCAGGAAAAACCGCATACGCCCTTTTTGGCCAACCAAGCAACCTGGAAAGGCAAATCAGCGCTACAAAGAAGTCTCGCTTCCCATGGGTCAAAAGGGCCATGCTGAAAAAAGTGTCAAAACCACAAATGCAGGACAGGCCTTGGAGAAATGGGAGCCTTGCCACGCTGATGGGAGGGATGTAAATTGCCAACAGCCACTCTGGAGAAGTGTACTGTGTGGCCTGAAACATCGAAAAGACAAAGTTTATGGAGCATAGGGCACTTCCACTCATGGGCGTATAAATTGGGAAAACTAAAAATCAGCAAGACTCAGGCACCCCAAAGTTTAGGGCTGCTCTGTTGACAAGAACCTCCACTTCACGAAACCTTAAATATCCCAGGAAGGAGAAAAATGGATAAAGAAATTGTGATCCTTATGTACAATGGAATATCACTCAGCCATGAAATCAATGTCATAAGGCTAGTAGCAGCATGATGAGTGGATTTAGGTACGACGACTCTAAGTGAAATAAGTCACACAGAAAAATACACTTATCAAAAGCTATCACTTATAAAGGGAATGTAAAAACCGCTACAATTGAACTGAATTACAAATCACAACAGAGTCACACGTTTAGAAAACACACTATGGTTGCTTAACGGGAAAGGTGACGTGGGGTGATGCATAAAACAAGGGTTTCAAATTAGCTCAGATACCGTTCCATACACCCAATATGTAATAGACAAGACCTACTCCTTGCTCAGTGAACTGGACTCAACACCCCCTATTCACCACACAAGAATATATCTGACTAGTGAGAATCTTAAAACTTATGTATTGATATCTCTCTGGAAGTGAGTCAAGTGGGTGTAGAGCCGCATAAACACAGCCGTGAAAAGCAGCTAAACCCCATTATAAAAATAAATTAGTTTTAAAAACCCATGAAACAAAGACAGTGAAAGAGAGAGAAATTCTTACAAAATTCATTCAGGGGCTGTGACGCAACCTGGATTGACCATATCTAGACCCACAGCTGGATGAGACATAAGGGTGGACACTCTTGGGGCTGAAAGGTTGGGTGAGGTTGGGTGAGAAAACGCAGACCCTTTAAAGTAATACTGCGTGGTACCCATCCCATTTGTCCCCAATCTCCAGGTTCAAGGGCATCTTCCTACATCGAAAACATGCATGAGAAACCTAGAAGATGGAACACCGTGAGATTGGGAAAGTTTCTAAAACGCACCTCATTTCTCAACTCCGTGTGCTCGGGTTCGCCATTCCAGCTACTTTACTAGCAATCTCCCTACTTGGAGAATCAGCTCCTTTAACCTCCTGTTCCATACAGGTTGCAATTTGTCCTAAGGATGAATGGGAAGAGGGGCAACCAATGAGAGACTAGATCTAGGTGTTGGGACAGGCACAGGTCACTCTATTTTCCCATCAGGAAGAAGAATTAACCACAGGCTCAGCCTGCCACCCGGAACCAGAATAGGGCCTGAGGCAATCCCGCGCTTCTGCGGCCAGCTCCCAAAAAAGCCAGTTGATAAATGGAGCACATGGGCACTGCAATTCACAAACCTGCAGAGTTATAAATGATAACTCTCGTCCACAAATATATTGAGGGAAGGCAACGAAGAGGATTTGAAAGCAAGGCAGAGTTGCAGGAAACAGGTTTCAGGAGGTAGATTCGAATCGCCTTTAAAGCACATGAAAAGCGGCAAAACGTCGACAATGATGCCCTTGGCCAAAAAGGGCGTATGCGTTTTTTCCTGAATATATTCAGGAAAAAACGCATACGCCCTTTTTGGCCAACCAAGCAACCTGGAAATTCAAATCAGCGCTACAAAGAAGTCTCGCTTCCCATCGGTCCAAAGGGCCATGCTGAAAAAAGTGTCAAAACCACAAATGCAGGACAGGCCATGGAGAAATAGGAGCCTTGCTACGCTGATGGGCGGGATGTAAATTGCCAACAGCCACTCTGGAGAAGTGTACGGTGTGTCCTGAAACATCGAAAAAACAAAGCTTAGGGAGCATAGGGCACTTCCACTCATGGGCGTATAAATTGGGAAAACTAAAATCAGCAAGACACAGGCACCCCAAAGTTTAGGGCTGCTCTGTTGACAAGAACCTCCACTTCATGACACCTTAAATATCCCAGGAAAGAGAAAAATGGATAAAGAAGTTGTGGTCCTTATGTACAATGGAATATCACTCAGCCATGAAATCAATGTCATAAGGCTAGTAGAAGCAAGATGAGTGGATTTAGGTATGACAATTCTAAGTGAAATAAGTCACACAGAAAAAGACACTTATCATAAGCTATCACTTAGAGAGGGAATGTAAAAACCGCTACACTTGAACTGAATTACAAAACAGAACAGAGTCACACGTTTAGAAAACACACTATGGCTGCTTAACGGGAAAGGTGAGGTGGGGTGATGCATAAAACAAGGGTTTCAAATTCGCTCAGATACCGTTCCATACACCCAATATGTAATAGACAAGACCTACTCCTTGCTCAGTGAACTGGACTCAACACCCCCTATTCACCGCACAAGAATATATGTGACTAGTAAGAATCTTAAAACCTATGTATTGATATCTGTCTGGAAGTGAGTCAAGTGGGTGTAAAGCGGCATAAACACAGCAGTGAAAAGTAGCGAATCCCCATTTTAAATTAAATAACTTTAAAAAACCCAAAAAAATAAGACAGTGATAGAGAGAGGAAATTTTACATAATTCGTTCCTGGGCTGTGATGCAACCTTGTTTGATCATATCTAGACCCACAGCTGGATGAGAAATAAAGCTGGACACTCTTGCAGCTGAAGGACTCTTTCCCTAGTTACCAGATTGGGGAACGTAAAAAGGCTGCCGCCCTCTGGCCGTTACCTGCAAATGCAGCTTTAAAATCTGTGTTAATGGTCACTTCATATGAACAAGTACTTCAGGGCTGTAAATGAAACCTGCCCTCAAAATGTCTTGAGGGAGGTAGTGGCCAAAACTTTTCAAAATGTGACACTTACTTTAAGAAAACAATTTGAAGA
The DNA here is from genome assembly GCF_028021215.1 of Eschrichtius robustus. Lineage (NCBI taxonomy): Eukaryota > Metazoa > Chordata > Mammalia > Artiodactyla > Eschrichtiidae > Eschrichtius > Eschrichtius robustus. The sequence continues at coordinate 806,035 of NW_027175228.1, forward strand.
ACTAAGCTGTAATCACAGTTTGATAAATAAAAAGAGCATGCTTTAAAGATCAATTTCAACAGATTATGGGACACATGCAAATTCAGCCACACAGAGGTATCAGCTCGCACCTGTTAGAATAACCAGCAGCAAGCAAACTACAAACAATAAATATTGAAGGTGTTTTGGAGAAATGCATACCCTCAATTTTAAGTGGGACATAACCTGGAAAGAGCCACTAATGAGAACTGAATGGTGGTGCCTTTAAAACGTACACACTGAGCTACCATATGATACAGCAAGCCCACTCCTTGGCCTATAACATAAGGAGATAGAACTGGAAAGACACAGGCAAGCAAATGTGCATTGCAGCAGTATTACAATAACCAAGACATGGAGGCAACCAAAAAGTCCATCAAGAGGTGCGTGGCCAAAGAATAACTGGTACACGTACAGATGGAATATTAGCTAGGGAAAAAACCAAAACAATGCCATTTGCAGCACTGTGTATGATTCTTGAGTTAATCAGGCAAATTGTACTAAGTCAGAAAGCAAAAGACACATATCCTATAATATCACTTATAGGTCTTAGCTAAAAACTGATACCAATGAAGATATTTCCACAGAGAAATGCAATCACAGATTCATTAAACAAACTTAGGGTTCACCAAATGGAAAGGTGTGAGGATTGGATACATTAGGATATTGGGGTTAAGATAGATATAGAAACACATGTGAAATATGTAATCACCAAAGACCTACGTAATACCAAGACAAGACTACTCAACATGGTGTCATAACCTACATGGGAAAATGATCCAAAGAAGAATAGATATATGTATATGTTTAAAAGAACCACATCTTGCACACCTAGAAGAAACAAAACATTTTAATCAAATTTGCTCTGACAAAAAATAAAAATTAAATTAAAAAAAGAACAAGAAGTAATGAGACATAAACTTAAGGGGCTTTGTGCTGGCACATTGCATTCTAATTTACAACCAGAACATGACTTCCATTAAGGCTCTGTCATCACTAATAAAGCAGCTTTATAAGCAATGTTGAAGGTAGCTTAAAAGAAGTCTCACTAATTATTGATAGTAACAAGGAAACAAAGAAAAGTAAAAATCTCACTGCAAAAAGTATACATAGGGTAAGGATAGTAGATCAAACACTGATTAAACTTCTGTAAAGAATAAAAGACAACAGTAGTATGTTTTGTTAAAAAAGAGAGGGCCCAAATAAATCTGAAATGAAAGAGATGATGTTACAACAGACACCACAGAAATACAAAGTATCCTAAGATACACACAGGGTAACTCAGGGCTCAGACTGGACAGAGCCCACTCTCCAGTCCCCTGTACATGACTTACAGGAGCCTCAGGAACTGAGGAGGAGGTCCCTGAGGAGAGGCTCAAGATAGAATATGGTAGGCATTAACATGACTGCATTCATCTTAAACATGCCTGAACTACATTCACACGAGATGGTTTTGTCCTGTATGTACATCGGCACCTATAGCCGGAACTGCAGATCTTTGGCTTCAACACCTCTACTGACAACATTAGCTTCACCTGCTGTGGACCGTCTCCTATAGGATTTCTAGAATCACAAAACATCGAAGCTTCACAGGACCCAGAGTCTGTGCGACTCCACACAGAGTCTCAGAGTCTCAACTCCACTCAGATACTCCACTCTTGGAGGGCACACACAAAGTAGTGTGCACATCAGGACCCAGGGGAAGGAGCAGTGACCCCGTAGGGGAATGACCAGAACTACCTGCTACTTTTAGAGGGTCTCCTGCAGAGGCAGCTGGTGGCTGTGGCTGTGGCTCACCGTGAGGACAACAACACTGGCAGCAGAAGTTCTGGGAAATACTCCTTGGTGTGAGCCCTCCCAGAGTCCGCCATTAGCCCCACCAAGAGCAAGGTAGGCTCCAGTGCTGGGTCGCCTCAGGCCAAACAACCAACAGGGAGGGAACCCAGCCCCATGCATCAGCAGACAAGCAGATTCAACTTTTTATTAAAGTTTTATTTAATCCGTAGACAAGCGGATTAAAGCTCTGCCCACCAAAGCAACACCCAGCTCTACCCACCACCAGTCCCTCCCATCAGGAAGCTTGCACAAGCCTCTAAGATAGACTCATCCACCAGAGAGCAGACAGCAGAAGCAAGAAGAACTACAATTCTGCAGCCTGTGGAAGGAAAACCACATTCACAGAAAGATAGACAAAATGAAAAGGCAGAGGACTTTATACCAGATCAAGGAACAAGATAAAACCCCAGAAAAAAAACGGAATGAGGTGGAGATAGGGAACCTTCCAGAAAAAGAATTCAGAATAATGATAGTGAAGTTGAGCCAAGACCTTAGAAAAAGAAAGGAGGCAAAGATCGAGAAGACACAAGAAATGCTTAACAAAGACCTAGAAGAATTAAGGAACAAACACCTAGAAGAGTTAAAGAACAAACAAACAGAGGTGAACAATGTAATAACTGAAATGAAAAATACACTAGAAGGAATCAGTAGCAGAATAACTGTGGCAGAAGAACGGATAAGTGGCCTGGAAGACAGAAAGGTGGAAATCACTGCCATGGAACAGAATAAAGAAAAAGAATGAAAATAAATGAAGACACCCCAAGAGTCCTCTGGGACAACATTAAACGCAACAACATTCGCATTATAGGGGTCCCAGAAGGAGAAGAGAGAGAGAAAGGACCCGAGAATATATTTGAAGAGAATATGGTCAAAAACTTCCCTAGCATGGGAAAAGAAATAGCCACCCAAGTCCAGAAGCACAGAGTGTCCCAGGCAGGAGAAACCAAAGGAGAAAAATGACAAGACACATAGTAATCAAATTGACAAAAATTAACGACAAAGAAAAATTATTGAAAGCAGCAAGGGAAAAATGACAAATAACATACAAGGGAAATCCCATAAGGATAACAGCTGATTTCTCAGCAGAAAATCTACAAGCCAGAAGGAAGTGGCATGATAAATTTAAAGTGATGAAAGGGAAGAACCTACAACCAAGGGTACTGCACCCTGCAAAGAGCTCATTCAGATTTGATGGAGAAATCAAAAGCCTTACAGACAAGCAAAAGCTAAGAGAATTCAGCACCATGCAACCAGCTCTACACCAAATGCTAAAAGAACTTCTCTAAGTGGGAAACACAAGAGACGAAAAGGACCCACCAAGACAAACCCATAACAATTAAGAAAATAGTAGTAGGAACATACATATCGATAATTACCTTAAACGTGAATGCACTAAATGTTCCAACCAAAAGACATAGACTGGCTGAATGGATACAAAAACAAGACCCATATATATGCTGTCTACAAGAGACCCATTTCAGACCTAGGGACACATACAGACTGAAAGTGAGGCGATGGAAAAATATATTCTATGCTAATGAAAATCAAAAGAAAGCTGGAGTAGCAATACTCATATCAGATAAAATAGACTTTAAAATAAAGAATGTTACAAGAGACAAGGAAAGACACTACATAATGGTCAAGGGATCAATCCAAGAAGAAGATATAACAATTATAAATATATATGTACCCAACATAGGAGCACCTCAATGTATAAGGCAACTGCTAACAGCTATAAAAGAGGAAATCGACAGTAACACAATAATAGCGGGGGACTTTAACAGCTCACTTACACCAGTGGAGATCAGCCAGACAGAAAATTAATAAGGAAACACAAGCTTTAAATGACACAATAGACCAGATAGAGTTCATTGATATTTATAGGACATTCCATCCAAAAACAGCAGATTACACGTTCTTCTCAACTGCACACGGAACATTCTCCAGGATAGATCACATCTTGGGTCACAGATAAAGCCTCAGTAAATTTAAGAAAACTGAAATCATATCAAGCAGCTGTTCCGACCACAATGCTATGAGATTAGAAATCAATTACACAGAAAAAACTGTAAAAAACACAAACACATGGAGGCTAAACAATACGTTACTAAATAACCAAGAGATCACTGAAGAAATCAAAGGGGAAATCAAAAACTACCTAGAGACAAATGACAACAAAAACACGATGATCCAAAACCTATGGGATGCAGCAAAAGGAGTTCTAAGAGGGAAGTTTATAGCAATACAAGCCTACCTCAAGAAACAAGAAAAATCTCAAATAAACAATCTAACCTTACACCTAGAGGAACTAGAGAAAGAAGAACAAAACCCAAAGTTAGTAGAAGGAAAGAAATCCTAAAGATCAGAGCAGAAATAAATGAAATAGAAACAAAGAAAACGGAAGCAAAGATCATCAAAACTAAAAGCTGGTTCTTTGAGAAGATAAGCAAAAATGATCAACCTTTAGCCACACTCAAGAAAAAGAGGGAGAGGACGCAAATCAACAAAATTAGAAGTGAAAAAGGAGAAGTTACAACAGACACCACAGGAATACAAAGCATCCTAAGAGACTACTACAAGCAACTCTGTGCCAATAAAATGGACAATCTGGAAGAAATGGACAAATTCTTAGAAAGGTATAACCTTCTAAGACTGAACCAGGAAGAAATAGAAAATATGAACAAACCTATCACAAGCAATGAAATTGAAACTGTGATTAAAAATCTTCCAACAAACAAAAGTCCAGAACCAGATGGCATTACAGGTGAATTCTATCAAACATTTAGAGAAGAGCTAACACCCAACCTTCTCAAATTCTTCAAAACAATTGCAGGGGAAGGAACACTCCCAAACTCATTCTATGAGACCACCATCACCCTGATACCAAAATCAGACAGAGATACTACAAGGAAAGAAAATTATAGACCAATATCCCTGATGAATATAGATGCAAAAATCCTCAACAAAATACTAGCAAACAGAATCGAACAACACATTAAAAGGATCATACACCATGATCAAGTGGGGTTTATCCCAGGGATGCAAGGATTCTTCAATATACACAAATCAATGTGATACACCATATTAACAAATTGTAGAATAAAACCATATGGTCATCTCAATAGATGAAGGAAAAGATTTTGAGAAAATTCAACACTCATTTACGATAAAAACTCTGCAGAGTGTGGGCATAGACGGAAACTACCTCAACATAATAAAGGCCATATATGACAAACCCACAGCAAACAGCATTCTCAATGGTGAAAAACTGAAAGCGTTTCCTCTAAGATCAGGAACAAGACGAGGATGTCCACTCTCACCACTGCTATTCAACATAGTTTTGGAAGTCCTAGCCATGGCAATCAGAGAAGAAAAAGAAATAAAAGGAATACAAAACGGAAAAGAAGAAGTAAAATTGTCACTGTTTGCAGATGACATGATATCATAGATAGAGAATCTTAAAGATGCCACCAGAAAACCACTGGAGCTAATCAATGAATTTGGTAAAGTTGCAGGATACAAAATTAATGCACAGAAATTGCTTGCATTCCTATACACTAACAATGAAAGATCAGAAAGAGAAATTAAGGAAACAATCCCATTACCACTGCAACAAAAAGAATAAAATACCTAGGAATAAACCTACCTAAGGAAGTAAAAGACCTGTACTCAGAAAACTATAAGACACTGATGAAAGAAATCAAAGATGATATAAACAGATGGAGACATATACCATGTCCTTGGATTAGAAGAATCAATATTGTGAAAATGACTATACTACCCAAAGCAATCTACAGATTCAATGCAATCCCGATCAAAATACCTTTGGCATTTTCTACAGAACAAGAAAAAAAATCTTAAAATTTGTAGGGAGACACAAAAGACCCTGGATAGCCAAAGCAGTCTTGAGGGGGAAAAAAAAGAGCTGGAGGAATCAGACTTCCAGACTTCAGACTATATTACAAAGCTACAGTAATCAAGATAATATGGTACTGACACAAACACAGAAATATAGGTCAATAGAAAAGGATAGAAAGCACAGAGATAAACCCACGTACCTATGGTTAACTAATCTATGACAAAGGAGGCAAGGGTATACAATGGAGAAAAGACAGTGTCTTCAGTAAGTGGTGCTGGGAAAACTGGACAGCTACATGTAAAAGAATGAAATTAGTACACTCCCTAACACCATACACAAAAGTAACTCAAAATGGATTAGAGACCTAAATATAAGACCAGCCACTATAAAACTCTTAGAAGAAAACATAAGCAGAACAGTCTATGACATAAATCACAGCAAGATCCTTTTTGACCCACCTCCTAGAGAAATGGAAATAAAAACAAAAATTAAAAAATGGGACCGAATGAAACATAAATTCTTTTGCACAGCAAAGGAAAACTTAAGCAAGATGAAAAGACAACCATCAGAATGGGAGAAAATATTTTCAAATGAAGCAAATGGCAAAGGATTAATCTACAAAAAGCAGCTCATGTAGCTCAATATCACAAAACCAAACAACCCAATCCAAAAATGGGCAGAAGACCTAAATAGAAATTTCTCCAAAGAAGATATACAGGTTGCCAACAAACACATGAAAGGATGCTGAGCATCACTAATCATTAGAGAAATGCAAATCAAAACTACAGTGAGGTATCACCTCACACCAGTCAGAATGGCCATCATCAAAAAATCTACCAACAGTAAATGCTGGAGAGGCATTTATTGGAGAAAAGGGAACCCTCTTGCACTGTTGGTGGGAATGTAAATTGATATAGCCACTAGGTAGAACGGTATGGGGCTTCCTTAAAAACTAAAAATAGAACTACCATACAACCCAGCAAAACCACTCCTGGACATTTACCCTGAGAAAACCATAATTCAAAAAGAGTCATGTACCACAATGTTCACTGTAGCTCTATTTACAATAGCCAGGACATGGAAGCAACCTAAGTGTCCATCAACAGATAAATGGATAAAGAAGATGTGGCACATATATACAATGGAACATTATTCTGCCATAAAAAGAAGCGAAATTGAGTTATTTTTAGTGAGGTGGATGGATCTAGAGTCTGTCCTACAGAGTGAAGTAAGTCAGAAAGAGAAAAACAAATACCGTATGCTAACACATATATATGGAATCTAAAAAAAAAAAGTTTATGAAGAACGTAGGGGCAGGAAAGGATTAAGGACACAGACGTAGAGAAAGGACTTGAGGACATGGGGAGAGGGAAGGGTAAGCTGGGACAAAGTGAGAGAGTGGTATGGACATATATACACTACCAAATGTAAAATTGAAATTGATAGCTACTGGGAAGCAGCCACATAGCACAGGGAGATCAGCTCTGTGCTTTGTGACCACCTAAAAGGGTGGGATAAGGGAGTGAGAGGGAGGTGCAAGAGGGAGGGGATATGGTGTTATATGTATACGCATAGCTGATTCACTTTTTTATACAGCAGAAACTAACACACAATTGTAAAGCAATTATACTCCAATAAAGATGTAAAAAAAAAAAAAAAAAAAAGAAAGCCCAGAGATAAACCTACACACCTATGGCACACTAATCTATGACAAAGGAGGCAAGGGTATACAATGGAGAAAAGACAGTCTCTTCAATAAGTGGTGCTGGGAAAAATGGACAGCTACATGTAAAAGAATGAAATTAGAACACTCCCTAACACCATACACAAAAAATAAACTCCAAATGGATTAGAGACCGAAATGTAAGACCGGACACTATAAAACTCTTAGAGGAAAACATAGGAAGAATACTCTTTGACATAAATCACAGCAAGATATTTTTTGATCCACCTCCTAGAGTAATGGAATAAAAAAAAAAAAAAACAAAAACAAAAACAAATGGGAGCAAATGAAACCTAAAAGCTTTTGCAAAGCAAAGGAAACTACAAACAAGACGAAAAGACAACCCTCAGAATGGGAGAAAATATTTGCAAACGAATCAATGGACAAAGGATTAATCTCCAATGTATATAAACAGCTCATGCAGCTCAACAGTAAAAAAACAAACAAACCAATCCAAAAATGGGCAGATGACGTAAATAGACATTTGTCCCAAGAAGACATACAGATGACCAAGAAACACATGAAAAGCTACTCAACATCACTAATTATTAGAGAAATATAAACCAAAACTACAATGAGGTATCACCTCACACGAGTTAGAATGGGCATCATCAGAAAATCTACAAACAACAAATGCTGGAGAGGGTGTGGAGAAAAGGGAACCCTCTTACACTATTTGTGGGAATGTAAATTGATACAGTCACTATGGAGAACAGTATGGAGGTTCCTTAAAAAACTAAAAATAGAATTACCATATGACCCAGCAATCCCACTACTGGCCATATACCCAGAGAAAACCATAATTCAAAAAGACATATTCACCACAATATTCATTGCAGCACTATTTACAATAGCCAGGTCATGGAAGCAACCTAAATGCCCATAGACAGACGAACGGAAAAGATGTGCTACATATATAAAATGGAATATTACTCAGCCATAAAAAGGAATGAAATTGGGTCATTTGTAGAGACGTGGATAGATCTAGAGACTGTCATACAGAGTGAAGTAAGTCAGAAAGAGAAAAACAAATATCGTATATTAACGCATACATGTAGAACCTAGAAAAATGGTAAAGATGAACTGGTTTGCAAGGCAGAAATAGAGACACAGATGTAGAGAACAAATGTATGGACACCAAGGGGGGAAAGTGGCAGGGTGGTGGTGGTGGGATGAATTGCGACCCTGGGATTGACATATATACACTTATATGTATAAAATAGATAACCAATAAGAGCCTGCTGTATAAAAAAATGAATAAAATCAATTCAAAAATTAAAAAATAAATAATACTTAAGAAAATAAAACAGAAAAAAAAGTTCTGTCCTTCCCATAGACGTATTTATATGAATGAATGATTTCCATGCTTATATCCATAAATACAAAAAGAGGAATAAAACTTACCTTGAACCAAAAAAGAAAAAAAAAAAAACTGAACCCACTGGTCATACAGAGGAAAACCCTATCAGCGCACTTGCTCCAGTGGTAAACAATTCTTAAGTTGGTCACAGGTGGGGAATCATCTCCCATGCAGCCAGCAGCCCCCACACAAGGAGCGTCCTCATTGCAAAGCTGGGGGACCGTGAGGAGGCGTCTCTGACTAAACGTGAGCTGAGCCCCAGGCCAGCTGCTGCTGAACTTTTCCCACCGTTCCCAGGTAAAACACCTGAATGTGTGCAAAGACTAAAAACTAGAGGAAGGGGCTTGGAGTCACACCAGCGACAGCACGCAGGCCGACTTGGTGCCTGCAGGCCAGCCAGGATGGTCCTGGCCCCGGGCGCTCGTCTGGAAACTTTCCATTTCCCTGCCTGAGGTACCCCTCCTGTCCCGGCCCCCACTGCTTTTTTCCTTCCTTACCTCTGCCCGGGGAGAAATTCCAGCAGCAAGTATGGGTGACACATCCTCTTCTTTAGCAGGTGGCAGCCCGGCAACTCCTGCAGAAAGTCCAGTAGAGCCCCAGTCACAACGGGCCACTCATAGAGCCGTGGGCCCTACTGCCTCCCACCAGCCCAACCCCGAGACTGCTGACGGGGCAGAGAATATGGCGTCAGGCACAGCTGCAGAGGCTTTTGCTGCCTGGAGGGGTGTTTATATTGACCTCAACCCAGGCACACCTGGGAAGGGCTGGCCGGCCGGGTCAGGCTGCCCAGGTCAGCCAATCCTCGCCCCTCAGGGGCTCAGATTTGCAGAAAATGGGCCTTGCTGCACCGGCCAGATCCAAGGAACAGGTGTAGGGTCCCGAGAGTCAGGATAGATAAGGGGCGGCAGCCCTGGCTTGTTTTCTAATCATTTTATCTGGTCCAGGAGTGGGAGACAACTTCAAGAAGACCCTCTGCTAATGAGAGGAACCCAGGAGTCAGGGAGAGGAGGGGTGGTGGGTGGAGACAGAGGCCTGGTGCCCCGGCTGCTGTGGAAGCCCCTAGAAGACCAGGCAGAGGGAGGCCGCACAGAGTGAAGCCTAGGGTCACAGACCTGGTGGAGCTGCTGTTTATTAGTTCAAGCTCTGCTCTGAGGTGCTCTGTGTCAGCTCTGAGTGACAGGTGTGCTGGGGGTGCTCTGCAATGAGGGCTATGTGCACAGTTCCTGTGTGCCCAGCCCTGTCGGGGTACCTGTCCACGGGAGCTCCATATCCAGGGAGGGGCATGCCCACGAGAGCCCCGTGGGCTGCTGCGTACCTGCCCAGGTGAGCTCCATATCCTGGGAGGGGCCTGACCATGATGGCCCCATGGGCTGCTGGGTACCTGCCCAGGTGAGCTCCATATCCTGGGAGGGGCCTAACCACCACAGCCCCGTGGGCTGCTGGGTACCTGCCCAGGTGAGCTCCATATCCTGGGAGGGACCTGACCACAAGAGCCCCGTGAGCTGCTGGGGACCTGGTAGAGGACGCCAGGACAGTCAGTGAAGCCACAGAGGATATACATCTAGTAGTTCCTAATTCCTACACCCTGCTGGTCATTCTACCATCCACCAGGACATGGTATTCTGTATTAGACTTCAATGATGCCTTCTTCTGTATTCCATTCGTCCCAGAGTCACAAGAAATTTTGGCTGTGAGTGGCAGGACTCAACATACAACAAAAACAATACTGCTGGGCCGTCCTGCCCCAGGGGTTCAAAAATTCCCACACCATCTTTGGGGAAACGTTAGCTAAAGACCTAAAAAATCTACCTCTGGAGAAGGGAACCCTCCTTCAATATGCAGATGACATTCTGATCACCAGCCCGACTAAGGAGGCCTCTGAACTACCTAGCCAATAAAAGATAGAAGGTGTCCAAGAAAAAGGCTCAAATATCACAAACTAAGGTGACCTTCCTGGGCTTCATTCGCACAGAAGGTCGGAAAAGCCCACCCCAGGAAAGGGAAGAAGCCATTTGCAGCCTCACCCTTCCTGAAACTAGAAGACAGCTTAGGGGTTCCTGGGGAGACCGGGGTTTGCTGCATCTGGATCCCTAACTACAGTCTAATAGCTGGGCCTCTATATGAAACACTGAAAGGAAAAGATGATGATCCTTTTGAATAGAATCCAGAAGCGGCCTTTCAAGAATGGAAAGAGCAGTCAGTTCAGATCCTTGCCCTGGACCTCCCTAAGTTAGCTAAACCCTTTGACCTTTACATTCCTGGTCCAAGGCGAATCGCCCTTGGAGTATTAGTGCAAAAACTGGGACCACTTGAAATGGAACAATGCAAGAATGCCCTCCAGGCATTGGCCAGCCACCCCATCCGACCAGGATACTGGGGGTATCTAAAAACCTGGAAATCAGCAGCCCGCAAGGCCAGCTCCCTCCTAAGGGAAAAGGACGCCACTTGGTGATCCTAACCACCCACCATGCCCTGAAGTTGCAGGGATTGCTCCGTGGGCACAATGACCTCGAGTGAGGAGGCCCTCCAACACCAACCTCCAGAGAGAAAACCTGGAGCAATGGGCCCCCATGACGACTCGTTTGACCATCACTTGACCTGGAGCTTCTCTCAGAAAACAACAAGAGTGTGTCCCAAAAGAGCAGACTATTGCTTACAGGACTTACTGCACCCAGAGCGGAGCTAATAAACTTGGCAGGGGAACCGTAAATAACGCTGCCACCATAGAAAAGCCTACAGACACCGCGGTGACGGCGGCCAATGAGACCGGCTGTACTCCTGGCTACTTCAAAAGGCCGTTGACTGAGTGGCCGTCAAGGTCCTGGATCACCACCAGCCCTGGACTGTCTGGGAGTTGAGCAAGCAGGGCTCTGACACCTGGTGTTGTTTGTACGTTAATTAGGTGGCCTAACTGAAGAAAGCGCAGAGTACTGGTCAGAGCATCTAGGCTAGCAGGAACTGTCAGCCTAAGGGGGCCGAACCAATGTGGAGCAGGGTAAAACGGCCCACCCCCACCCCAGCGTCTCTGCACATCTCTTTCCTGGACCCTTAAAGGTCATTAGAATCTATAAAACTTCCAATGCTGGTGCTCAGGCAGACGAGCAGTGAGGGAGGAGGCCTGGGGACAATCAACCTCACCTGGAGGCTGCTTGGGAGAAGTCCTCCCCCTCGCCCCGGGTATGAGGACACCCAACTCAGCACGAAGCATTTACAGAAGAGGTGTCTGCACCCTCAGCACCCCAAGAATGAGGAATGGGACAAAAGGCAGAGGAGGGCTTTGTCACTGGCAAAGCCCATGAAAAATTCCTGGGAGATGAAAATAGAATCTGGGCAATAAAATAAAGTCTAACCATTTTTTTCCTTTGTGCTTTGTCTAATTTCACTTGCTCCTAGGTTTCCACATGCAGAGGTCCCACACCCGACACTTCAGACCCGATTTCCTAGTGCAAAATGGCTGGGCCGACACCTCAGCTCGTGGGGCCCCGTGCAGACTCTGCGACATAGAGCCTGAGCTCCAGCCAACCCGGCCCTCGAGAGCTCCGCCCCCTCCCTCCCGCTGACGCTGCCAGGATCTCTACACAGCAGCCCGGCCCACAACCCGCAGGGGAGCACACACTCTCACCTCTCCATTCTCTGATCATAATATAAAGTTTTCCTTTGCTTCTGAACCAAAGTCAGTCTCGATCTGTTGGCTCCAATGACACTAGGCAGGGAGACCCTTGTTGGGGCCCACTCTGCAGGATCAGTAACAGAATTTGAGAACATTGTAACTTCAAAGAACAGATGTGCGAGCCAAACTGTAATTAACATAGAGCAGTGTATAAGGCTCGTGTAAAATAAGATGTTTCTAACACTTCCATTTGATATTTCCATCACTTTATTATAAGCAAGTTCAGTTGAGGGGTTTGTCTTATTTGTCAGGTCAACAGTAGAGAAATGCAGTGATTTCTTTCCAAGGATGTACATCTAATAATCTTGGTTGAAGTTTCAACCTTGTTTTGACTGATTTTCCATTGAAAATGATACCTCTCTTTCAGCTCCTAGATTTCTGAGAAGTATAAAATCTTATATTTTTTATTACCAAAGGGGAAAGGTGGGAGGAGGGATAAATTAACAGTTTCAGATTAACATATACACACTGCTATGTATAAAATATATCATCAACAAGGAACTACTGTATAACACAGGGAACTATACTCAATATTTTGTAATGACCCCTAAGGGGAAATAATCTGAAATACAATAGATATCTATATCGACATCATCTATCAACTACAGATAAAATGGAAACTAAAGGAGGCCGATGGTGAGCGTTTCTGAACCTGAAGACTTCAATCATCTAAAGTTCGGACTCTGCCTACGGCCCAAGTCCCTTAATGAACACACATGTACCAGTAGCTTAAAAATTCCCCAGATTGGAGTTCGGGGAGACACTGATTTGGAAAAATCCCTGGTGTTCTCCTTACATACACAGGACCTTTCCTACAGCTAAAACATGCCTGTGACACCCAGAAGATGGAACACGGTTGGATCAGGGAGATTTTGGAAAAGGCACCAAAACTCCTAATTTCCTGGTTGTCGGGTTCACACCTCCAGCCTTTTTCCTTAAAATCTCCCCACCTGAGGATGTCAGCACCTTCAACATCCAGTTGCACAAAATTTGGAATTTTTCCAAAGGAAGAAGGGGAAGGAGGAGAAACAAGGAGAGCCAAGCCCTAGATGTTCGGACAGGCACATGTCACTCTAATTTCCAATCAGGAAGAAGAATTAAGCAAAGGCTTAGCCTGCCACCGGGAACCAGAGTAGGGCCAGAAGCAAAGCAGCGGTTCTGCGGACAGCTCCCAAAAAAGCGAGTTGAAAAATGGAGCTCAGGGGCACTGCAATTCACAAACCTGCAGAGTTATAAATTATAACTATCGTCCAAAACTATATTGAGGGAAGGCAATGAACAGGATTGGAAAGCAAGGCAGAAATGCAGGAAACAGATTTCAGGAGTTAGATTCGAATAGCCCCTAAAGCACATGAAAAGCGGCCAAAAGTCGACAACGATGCACATGGCCAAAAAGAGCATATGTGTTTTTTTCTGAATAAATTCAGGAAAAAACGCATAGGCCCTTTTTGGCCAACCAAGCAAGCCGGAAATGCAATGCAGCACTACAAAGAAGTCTCACTTCCCATCGGTCAAAAGGGCCTTCCTAAAAAAGTGTAAAAAAAATACAGGAGAGGCCAGGGAGGAAAGGGAGCATTGTTACACTGATGGTCGGGATGTAAATTGCCAATGGCGACTCTGGAGAACGGTACGGTGTTTCCTAAAACATCTAAAAAACACAGCTAGAGAGAAAGGGGCACATCCATTCATGGGCGTATAAATTGGAAAAATTAAAATCAACAAGACACAGGCACCCCAAAGTTTAGGGCTGCTCTGGTTACAAGAACCTCCACTTGTGTACATCTTAAATATCCCAGGGATGAGAAAAATGGTAAAGAAGTTGTGGTACTTATGTACAATGGAATATCACTCAGCCATGAAATCAATATCATAAGGCTAGTAGCAGCATGATGAGTGGATTTAGGTACGACGATTCTAAGTGAAATAAGTCACACAGAAAAAGACACTTATCATAAGATATCACTTATAGAGGGAATGTAAAAACCGTTACCCTTAAACTGAATTACAAAACAGAACAGAGTCACCCATTTTAAAAACACACTATGGCTGCTTAACGGGAAAGGTGAGGAGGGGTGATGCATAAAACAAGGGTTTCAAATTAGCTCAGATACCGTTCCATAAACCCAATATGTAGTAGACAACACCTACTCCTTGCTCAGTGAACTAGACTCAACACCCCCTATTCAGCGCACAAGAATATATCTGAGTAGTAAGAATCTGAAAACCTATGTATTGATCTCTCTCTGGAAGAGAGTCAAGTGAGTGTAAAGCGGCATAAACACAGCCGTGAAAAGCAGCTAAAACCCATTTTAAAAATAAATTACTTTTAAAAACCCGTAAAACAAAGACAGTGTAAGAGAGAGTAATTCTTACAAAATTCGTTCAGGGGCTGTGATGCAACCTGGATTGACCATATCTAGACCCACAGCTGGATGAGACATAAGGGTGGACACTCTTGGGGCTGAGAGGTTTGGTGAGGTTGGGTGAGCAAACGCTGACCCTTTAAAGTAATACTGCGTGGTCCCCATCCCATGGGTCCCAAATCTCCAGGTTCAAGGGCATCTTCCTACATCGAAAACATGCATGAGTAACCCAGATCATGGTACACCGTCTGATCGGAAAAGGTTTCTGAAACGCACCACATTTCTCATCTCCTTGTGCTCGGGTTCGCCATTCCAGCTTCTTAACTAGTAATCTCCCTACATGGAGAAACAGCACCTTTAAGCTCCTGTTCCATACAGGTTGCAATTTGTCCTGAGGATGAACGGGAAGAGGGGCAACCAATGAGAGACTAGATCTAGGTGTTGGGACAGGCACAGGTCACTCTATTTTCCCATCAGGAAGAAGAAATAACCACAGGCTCAGCCTGCCGCCCGGAACCAGAATAGGGCCTGAGGAAATCCCGCACTTCTGCGGCCAGCTCCCAAAAAAGCCAGTTGAAAAATGGAGCACATGGGCACTGCAATTCACAAACCTGCAGAGTTATAAATGATAACTCTCGTCCACAAATATATTGAGGGAAGGCAACGAAGAGGATTTGAAAGCAAAGCAGAACTGCAGGAAACACATTTCAGGAGGGAGATTCGAATCGCCTTTACAGCACATGAAAAGCGGCAAAACGTCGACAATGATGCCCTTGGCCAAAAAGGGCGTATGCGTTTTTTCCTGAATATATTCAGGAAAAAACGCATACGCACTTTTTGGCCAACCAAGCAACCTGGAAAGGCAAATCAGCGCTAAAAAGAAGTCTCGCTTCCGATCCGTCAAAAGGGCCCTGCTGAAAAAAGTGTCAAAACCACAAATGCAGGACAGGCCAAGGAGAAATGGGAGCCTTGCCACGCTGATGGGCGGTATGTAAATTGCCAACAGCCACTCTGGAGAAGTGTACGGTGTGTCCTGAAACATCGAAAAAACACAGCTTAGGGAGCATAGGGCACTTCCACTCATGGGCGTATAAATTGGGAAAACTAAAAATCAGCAAGACACAGGCACCCCAAAGTTTAGGGCTGCTCTGTTTGCAAGAACCTCCACTTCATGACACCTTAAATATCCCAGGAAAGATAAAAATGGATAAAGAAGTTGTGGTCCTTATGTACAATGGAATATCACTCAGACATGATATCAATGTCATAATGCTAGTAGCAGCATGCTGAGTGGATTTAGGTACGACGACTCTAAGTGAAATAAGTCACACAGAAAAAGACACTTATCGTAAGCTATCACTTATAGAGGGAATGTAAAAACCGCTACACTTGAACTGAATTACAAAAGAGAACAGAGTCACACGTTTAGAAAACACACTATGGCTGCTTAACGGGAAAGGTGAGGTGGGGTGATGCATAAAACAAGGGTTTCAAATTAGCACAGATACCGTTACATACACCCAATATGTAATAGACAAGACCTACTCCTTGCTCAGTGAACTGGACTCAACACCCCCTATTCACCGCACAAGTATATATCTGACTAGTAAGAATCTTAAAACCTATGTATTGATATTTCTCTGGAAGTGTGTCAAGTGGGTGTAAAGCCGCATAAACACAGCCGTGAAAAGCAGCTAAACCCCATTATAAAAATAAATTACTTGTAAAAACCCGTAAAACAAAGACAGTGAAAGAGAGAGAAGTTCTTACACAATTCGTTCAGGGGCCGTGATGCAACATGGATTGACCAATTCTAGACCAACAGGTGGATGAGACCTAAGGGTGGACACTCTTGGGGCTGACAGGTCTGGTGAGGTTGGGTGAGCAAACGCAGACCCTTTAAAGTAATACTGCGTGGTACCCATCCCATGGGTCCCAAATCTCCAGTTTCAAGGGCATCTTCCTGCATCGAAAACATGCATGAGAAACCCAGAAGATGGTACACCGTGTGATCGGGAAAGGTTTCTAAAACGCACCTCATTTCTCACCTCCTTGTGCTCGGGTTCGCCATTCCAGCTACTTTACTAGCAATCTCCCTTCTTGGAGAATCAGCACCTTTACCCTCCTGTTCTGTACAGGTTGCAATTTGTCCTGAGGATGAACGGGAAGAGGAGCAACCAATGAGAGACTAGATCTAGGTTTTGGGACAGGCACAGGTCACTCTATTTTCCCATCAGGAAGAAGAATTAACCACAGGCTCAGCCTGCTGGACAGAACCAGAATAGGGCCTGAGGCAATCCCGCGCTTTTGTGGCCAGCTACCAAAAAAGCGAGTTGAAAAATGGAGCTCAGGGGCACTGCAATTCACAAACCTGCAGAGTTATAAATGATAACTCTCGTCCACAAATATATTGAGGGAAAGCAACGAAGAGGATTTGAAAGCAAGGCAGTATTGCAGGAAACAGATTTCAGGAGGTAGATTCGAATCGCATTTAAAGCTCAAGAAAAGGGGCAAAACGTCGACAATGATGCACTTTGCCAAAAAGGGCGTATGCGTTTTTTCCTGAATATATTCAGGAAAAAATGCATACGCACTTTTTGGCCAACCAAGCAACCTGGAAAGGCAAATCAGCGCTACAAAGAAGTCTCGCTTCCCATCGGTCAAAAGGGCCATGCTGAAAAAAGTGTCAAAACCACAAATGCAGGACAGGCCATGGAGAAATGGGAGCCTTGCTACGCTGATGGGCGGGATGTAAATTGCCAACAGCCACTCTGGAGAAGTGTATGGTGTGTCCTGAAACATCGAGAAAACACAGCTTAGGGAGCATAGGGCACGTCCACTCATGGGCGTATAAATTGGGAAAACTAAAAATCAGCAAGACACAGGCACCCCAAAGTTTAGGGCTGCTCTGTTGACAAGAACCTCCACTTCATGACACCTTAAATATCCCAGGAAAGAGAAAAATGGATAAAGAAGTTGTGGTTCTTATGTACAATGGAATATCACTCTGCCATGAAATCAATGTCATAAGGCCAGTAGACGCAAGATGGGTGGACTTAGGTACGACGATTCTAAGGGAAATAAGTCACACAGAAAAAGACACTTATCAAAAGCTATCACTTATAGAGGGAATGTAAAAACTGCTACACTTGAACTGAATTACAAATCAGAACAGAGTCACATATTTAAAACACACTATGGCTGCTTAACGGGAAAGATGAGGTGGTGTGATGCATAAAACAAGGGTTTCAAATTCGCTCAGATACCGTTCCATACACCCAATATGTAATAGACAAGACCTACTCCTTGCTCAGTGAACTGGACTCAACACCCCGTATTCACCGCACAAGTATATATCTGACAAGTGAGAATCTTAAAACCTATGTATTGATATCCCCCTGGAAGTGTGTCAAGAGGGTGTAAAGCCGCATAAACACAACAGTGAAAAGCAGCTAAACCCCATTATAAAAATAAATTACTTGTAGAAACCCGTAAAACAAAGACAGTGAAAGAGAGAGAAATTCTTACACAATTCGTTCAGGGGCTGTGATGCAACCTGGATTGAAAATATCTAGACCCACAGTTGGATGAGACCTAAGGGTGGACACTCTTGGGGCTGACAGGTTTGGTGAGGTTGGGAGAGCAAACACAGACCCTTTAAGGTAATACTACGTGGTACCCAACCCATGGGTCCCAAATCTCCAGTTTTAAGGGCATCTTCCTGCATTGAAAACATGCATGAGAAACCCAGAAGATGGTACACCATGTGATCGGGAAAGGTTTCTAAAACGCACCTCATTTCTCATCTCCTTGTGCTCGGGTTCACCATTCCAGCTACTTTACTAGCAATCTCCCTACTTGGAGAATCAACACCTTTAACCTCCTGTTCTGTACAGGTTGCAATTTGTCCTGAGGATGAACGGGAAGAGGGGCAACCAATGAGAGACTAGATGTAGGTGTTGGAACAGGCACAGGTCACTCTATTTTCCCATCAGGAAGAAGAATTAAGCACAGGCTCAGCCTGCCGCCAGGAAGCAGAATAGTGCCTGAGGCAATCCCGCACTTCTGCGGCCAGCTCCGAAAAAAGCCAGTTGAAAAATGGAGCACATGGGCACTGCAATTCACAAACCTGCAGAGTTATAAATGATAACTCTCGTCCACAAATATATTGAGGGAAGGCAACGAAGAGGATTTGAAAGCAAGGCAGAGTTGCAGGAAACAGGTTTCAGGAGGTAGATTCGAATCGCCTTTAAAGCACATGAAAAGCGGCAAAACGTCGACAATGATGCCCTTGGCCAAAAAGGGCGTATGCGTTTTTTCCTGAATATATTCAGGAAAAAACGCATACGCCCTTTTTGGCCAACCAAGCAACCTGGAAAGGCAAATCAGCGCTACAAAGAAGTCTCGCTTCCCATCGGTCAAAAGGGCCATGCTGAAAAAAGTGTCAAAACCACAAATGCAGGACAGGCCATGGAGAAATAGGAGCCTTGCTACGCTGATGGGCGGGATGTAAATTGGCAACAGACACTCTGGAGAAGTGTACGGTGTGTCCTGAAACATCGAAAAAACACAGCTTAGGGAGCATAGGGCACTTCCACTCATGGGCGTATAAATTGGGAAAATAAAAAATCAGCAAGACACAGGCACCCCAAAGTTTACGGCTGCTCTGTTGACAAGAACCTCCACTTCATGACACCTTAAATATCCCAGGAAAGAGAAAAATGGATAAAGAAGTTGTGGTCCTTATGTACAATGGAATATCACTCAGCCATGAAATCAATGTCTTAAGGCTAGTAGCAGCATGATGAGTGGATTTAGGTACGACGACTCTAAGTGAAATAAGTCACACAGAAAAAGACACATATCAAAAGATATCACTTATAGAGGGATGTAAAAACCGCTACACTTGAACTGAATTACAAATCAGAACAGAGTCACCCATTTTGAAAACACACTATGGCTGCTTAACGGGAAAGGTGAGGTGGGGTGATGCATAAAACAAGGGTTTCAAATTAGCTCTGATACCGTTCCATACACCCAATATGTAATAGAGAAGACCTACTCCTTGCTCAGTGAACTGGACTCAACAGCCCGTATTCACCGCACAAGAATATATCTTACTAGTGAGAATCTTAAAACCTATGTATTGATATCTCTCTGGAAGTGAGTCAAGAGGGTGTAAAGCCGCATAAACACAGCCGTGAAAAGCAGCTAAACCCCATTATAAAAATAAATTATTTTTAAAAACGCATGAAACAAAGACAGTAAAAGAGAGAGAAATTCTTACAAAATTCATTCAGGGGCTGTGACGCAACCTGCGTTGACCATATCTAGACCCACAGCTGGATGAGACATAAGGGTGGACACTCTTGGGGCTGAGAGGTTTGGTGAGGTTGGGTGAGCCATCGCAGACCATTTAAAGTAATACTGCGTGGTACCCATCCCATGGGTCCCAAATCTCTAGGTTCAAGGGCATCTTCCTACATCGAAAACTTGTATGAGGAACCCAGAAGATGGTACAGCGTGTGAATTTGAAAGGTTTCTAAAACGCACCTCATTTCTCATCTCCTTGTGCTCGGGTTCGCCATTCCAGCTACTTTACTAGCAATCTCCCTACTTGGAGAATCAGCACCTTTAACCTCCTGTTCCCTACAGGTTGCAATTTGTCCTGAGGATGAACGGGAAGAGGGGCAACCAATGAGAGACTAGATCTAGGTGTTGGGACAGGCACAGGTCACTCTATTTTCCCATCAGGAAGAAGAATTAACCACAGGCTCAGCCTGCCGCCCGGAACCAGAATAGGGCCTGAGGCAATCCCGCGCTTCTGCGGCCAGCTCCCAAAAAAGCCAGTTGAAAAATGGAGCACATGGGCACTGCAATTCACAAACCTGCAGAGTTATAAATGATAAATCTCGTCCACAAATATATTGAGGGAACGCAACGAAGAGGATATGAAAGCAAGGCAGAGTTGCAGGAAACAGGTTTCAGGAGGTAGATTCGAATCGCCTTTAAAGCACATGAAAAGCGGCAAAACGTCGACAATGATGCCCTTGGCCAAAAAGGGCGTATGCGTTTTTTCCTGAATATATTCAGGAAAAAACGCATACGCCCTTTTTGGCCAACCAAGCAACCTGGAAAGGCAAATCAGCGCTACAAAGAAGTCTCGCTTCCCATCGGTCCAAAGGGCCATGCTGAAAAAAGTGTCAAAACCACAAATGCAGGACAGTCCATGGAGAAATAGGGGCCTTGCTACGCTGATGGGCGGGATGTAAATTGCCAACAGCCACTCTGGAGAAGTGTACGGTGTGTCCTGAAACATCGAGAAAACACAGCTTAGGGAGCACAGGGCACGTCCACTCATGGGCGTATAAATTGGGAAAACTAAAAATCAGCAAGACTCAGGCACCCCAAAGTTTAGGCCTGCTCTGTTGACAAGAACCTCCACTTCAGAAAACCTTAAATATCCCAGGAAAGAGAAAAATGGATAAAGAAGTTGTGGTCCTTATGTACAATGGAATATCACTCAGCCATGAAATCAATGTCATAAGGCTAGTAGCAGCATGATGAGTGGATTTAGGTACGACGACTCTAAGTGAAATAAGTCACACAGAAAAAGACACTTATCAAAAGCTATCACTTATAAAGGGAATGTAAAAACCGCTACACTTGAATTGAATTACAAATCAGAACAGAGTCACACATTTAGAAAACACACTATGGCTGCTTAACGGGAAAGGTGATGTGCGGTGATGCATAAAACAAGGGTTTCAAATTATCTCAGATACCGTTCCATACACCCAATAAGTAATAGAAAAGACCTACTCCTTGCTCAGTGAACTGGACTCAACACCCCCTATTCACCGCACAAGAATATATCTGACTAGTGAGAATCTTAAAACCTATGTATTGATATCTCTCTGGAAGTGAGTCAAGTGGGTGTAAAGCCGCATAAACACAGCCATGAAAAGCACCTAAACCCCATTATAAAAATAAATTACTTTTAAAAACCCGTAAAACAAAGACAGTGAAAGAGAGAGAAATTCTTACAAAATTCCTTCAGGGGCTGTGACGCAACCTGGGTTGAACATATCTAGACCCACAGTTGGATGAGACCTAAGGGTGGACACTCTTGGGGCTGAGAGGTTTGGTGACGTTGGGTGAGCAAACGTAGACCCCTTAAAGTAATACTGTGTGGTACCCATCCCATGGGTCCTAAATCTCCAGGTTCAAGGGCATCTTCCTACATCGAAAACACGCATGGGAAACCTAGATGATGGTACACCGTCTGATCGGGAAAGGTTTCTGAAACGCACCTCATTTCTCATCTCCTTGTGCTCGGGTTCGCCATTCCAGCTACTTTACTAGCAATCTCCCTACTTGGAGAATCAGCACCTTTAACCTCCTGTTCCATACAGGTTGCAATTTGTCCTAAGGATGAATGGGAAGAGGGGCAACCAATGAGAGACTACATCTAGGTGTTGGGACAGGCACAGGTCACTCTATTTTCCCATCAGGAAGAAGAATTAACCACAGGCTCAGCCTACCGCCCGGAACCAGAATAGGGCCTGAGGCAATCCCGTGCTTCTGCGGCCAGCTCCCAAAAAAGCCAGTTGAAAAATGGAGCACATGGGCACTGCAATTCACAAACCTGCAGAGTTATAAATGATAACTCTCGTCCACAAATATATTGAGGGAAGGCAACGAAGAGGATTTGAAAGCAAGGCAGAATTGCAGGAAACTGGTTTCAGGAGGTAGATTCGAATCGCCTTTAAAGCACATGAAAAGTGGCAAAACGTCGACAATGATGCCCTTGGCCAAAAAGGGCGTATGCGTTTTTTCCTGAATATATTCAGGAAAAAACGCATACGCCCTTTTTGGCCCACCAAGCAACCTGGAAAGGTAAATCAGCGCTACAAAGAAGTCTCGCTTCCCATCGGTCAAAAGGGCCATGCTGAAAAAACTGTCAAAACCACAAAAGCAGGACAGGCCATTGAGAAATGGAAGCCTTGCTACACTGATGGGCGGGATGTAAATTGCCAGCAACCACTCTGGAGAAGTGTACGGTGTGGCCTGAAACATCGAAAAAACACAGCTTAGGGAGCATAGGGCACTTCCACTCATGGGCGTATAAATTGGGAAAATTAAAAATCAGCAAGAGACAGGCACCCCAAAGTTTAGGGCTGCTCTGTTGACAAGAACCTCCACTTCATGACACCTTAAATATCCCAGGAAAGAGAAAAAATGGATAAAGAAGTTGTGGTCCTTATGTACAATGGAATATCACTCAGCCATGAAATCAATGTCTTAAGGCTAGTAGCATCATGATGAGTGGATTTAGGTACGACGACTCTAAGTGAAATAAGTCACACAGAAAAAGACACTTATCATAAGCTATCACTTATAGAGGGAATGTAAAAACTGCTACACTTGAACTGAATTACAAAAGAGAACAGAGTCACACGTTTAGAAAACACACTATGGCTGCTTAACGGGAAAGATGAGGTGGTGTGATGCATAAAACAAGGGTTTCAAATTAGATCAGATACCGTTCCATACACCCAATATGTAATAGACAAGACCTACTCCTTGCTCAGTGAACTGGACTCAACACCCCCTATTCACCGCACAAGTATATATCTGACTAGTGAGAATCTTAAAACCTATGTATTGATATCCCTCTGGAAGTGTGTCAAGTGGGTGTAAAGCCGCATAAACACAGCCGTGAAAAGCAGCTAAACCCCATTATAAAAATAAATTACTTGTAGAAACCCGTAAAACAAAGACAGTGAAAGAGAGAGAAATTCTTACACAATTCGTTCAGGGGCTGTGATGCAACCTGGATTGAAAATATCTAGACCCACAGTTGGATGAGACCTAAGGGTGGACACTCTTGGGGCTGACCGGTTTGGTGAGGTTGGGTGAGCATACTCAGACCCTTTAAGGTAATACTGCGTGGTACCCATCCCATGGGTCCCAAATCTCCAGTTTTAAGGGCATCTTCCTGCATTGAAAACATGCATGAGAAACCCAGAAGATGGTACACCATGTGATCGGGAAAGGTTTCTAAAACGCACCTCATTTCTCATCTCCTTGTGCTCGGGTTCACCATTCCAGCTACTTTACTAGCAATCTCCCTACTTGCAGAATCAACACCTTTAACCTCCTGTTCTGTACAGGTTGCAATTTGTCCTGAGGATGAACGGGAAGAGGGGCAACCAATGAGAGACTACATGTAGGTGTTGGAACAGGCACAGGTCACTCTATTTTCCCATCAGGAAGAAGAATTAAGCACAGGCTCAGCCTGCCGCCGGGAAGCAGAATAGTGCCTGAGGCAATCCCGCGCTTCTGCGGCCAGCTCCGAAAAAAGCCAGTTGAAAAATGGAGCACATGGGCACTGCAATTCACAAACCTGCAGAGTTATAAATGATAACTCTCGTCCACAAATATATTGAGGGAAGGCAACGAAGAGGATTTGAAAGCAAGGCAGAGTTGCAGGAAACAGGTTTCAGGAGGTAGATTCGAATCGCCTTTAAAGCACATGAAAAGCGGCAAAACGTCGACAATGATGCCCTTGGCCAAAAAGGGCATATGCGTTTTTTCCTGAATATATTCAGGAAAAAACGCATACGCCCTTTTTGGCCAACCAAGCAACCTGGAAAGGCAAATCAGCGCTACAAAGAAGTCTCGCTTCCCATCGGTCAAAAGGGCCATGCTGAAAAAAGTGTCAAAACCACAAATGCAGGACAGGCCATGGAGAAATAGGAGCCTTGCTACGCTGATGGGCGGGATGTAAATTGGCAACAGCCACTGTGGAGAAGTGTACGGTGTGTCCTGAAACATCGAAAAAACACAGCTTAGGGAGCATAGGGCACTTCCACTCATGGGCGTATAAATTGGGAAAAATAAAAATCAGCAAGACACAGGCACCCCAAAGTTTACGGCTGCTCTGTTGACAAGAACCTCCACTTCATGACACCTTAAATATCCCAGGAAAGAGAAAAATGGATAAAGAAGTTGTGGTCCTTATATACAATGGAATATCACTCAGCCATGAAATCAATGTCATAAGGCTAGTAGCAGCATGATGAGTGGATTTAGGTACGACGACTCTAAGTGAAATAAGTCACACAGAAAAAGACACATATCAAAAGATATCACTTATAGAGGGATGTAAAAACCGCTACACTTGAACTGAATTACAAATCAGAACAGAGTCACCCATTTTGAAAACACACTATGGCTGCTTAACGGGAAAGGTGAGGTGGGGTGATGCATAAAACAAGGGTTTCAAATTAGCTCTGATACCGTTCCATACAACCAATATGTAATAGAGAAGACCTACTCCTTGCTCAGTGAACTGGACTCAACACCCCGTATTCACCGCACAAGAATATATCCGACTAGTGAGAATCTTAAAACCTATGTATTGATATCTCTCTGGAAGTGAGTCAAGAGGGTGTAAAGCCGCATAAACACAGCCGTGAACAGCAGCTAAACCCCATTATAAAAATAAATTATTTTTAAAAACGCATGAAACAAAGACAGTAAAAGAGAGAGAAATTCTTACAAAATTCATTCAGGGGCTGTGACGCAACCTGGGTTGACCATATCTAGACCCACAGCTGGATGAGACATAAGGGTGGACACTCTTGGGGCTGAGAGGTTTGGTGAGGTTGGGTGAGCCATCGCAGACCCTTTAAAGTAATACTGCGTGGTACCCATCCCATGGGTCCCAAATCTCTAGGTTCAAGGGCATCTTCCTACATCGAAAACTTGCATGAGGAACCCAGAAGATGGTACAGCGTGTGAATTTGAAAGGTTTCTAAAACGCACCTCATTTCTCATCTCCTTGTGCTCGGGTTCACCATTCCAGCTACTTTACTAGCAATCTCCCTACTTGGAGAAACAGCACCTTTAACCTCCTGTTCCCTACAGGTTGCAATTTGTCCTGAGGATGAACGGGAAGAGGGGCAACCAATGAGAGACTAGATCTAGGTGTTGGGACAGGCACAGGTCACTCTATTTTCCCATCAGGAAGAAGAATTAACCACAGGCTCAGCCTGACGCCCGGAACCAGAATAGGGCCTGAGGCAATCCCGCGCTTCTGCGGCCAGCTCCCAAAAAAGCCAGTTGAAAAATGGAGCACATGGGCACTGCAATTCACAAACCTGCAGAGTTATAAATGATAAATCTCTTCCACAAATATATTGAGGGAACGCAACGAAGAGGATTTGAAAGCAAGGCAGAGTTGCAGGAAACAGGTTTCAGGAGGTAGATTCGAATCGCCTTTAAAGCACATGAAAAGCGGCAAAACGTCGACAATGATGCCCTTGGCCAAAAAGGGCGTATGCGTTTTTTCCTGAATATATTCAGGAAAAAACGCATACGCCCTTTTTGGCCAACCAAGCAACCTGGAAAGGCAAATCAGCGCTACAAAGAAGTCTCGCTTCCCATCGGTCCAAAGGGCCATGCTGAAAAAAGTGTCAAAATCACAAATGCAGGACAGGCCATGGAGAAATAGGAGCCTTGCTACGCTGATGGGCGGGATGTAAATTGCCAACAGCCACTCTGGAGAAGTGTACGGTGTGTCCTGAAACATCGAGAAAACACAGCTTAGGGAGCATAGGGCACGTCCACTCATGGGCGTATAAATTGGGAAAACTAAAAATCAGCAAGACTCAGGCACCCCAAAGTTTAGGCCTGCTCTGTTGACAAGAACCTCCACTTCAGGAAACCTTAAATATCCCAGGAAAGAGAAAAATGGATAAAGAAGTTGTGGTCCTTATGTACAATGGAATACCACTCAGCCATGAAATCAATGTCATAAGGCTAGTAGCAGCATGATGAGTGGATTTAGGTACGACGACTCTAAGTGAAATAAGTCACACAGAAAAAGACACTTATCAAAAGCTATCACTTATAAAGGGAATGTAAAAACCGCTACACTTGAATTGAATTACAAATCAGAACAGAGTCACACATTTAGAAAACACACTATGGCTGCTTAACGGGAAAGGTGATGTGCGGTGATGCATAAAACAAGGGTTTCAAATTATCTCAGATACCGTTCCATACACCCAATAAGTAATAGAAAAGACCTACTCCTTGCTCAGTGAACTGGACTCAACACCCCCTATTCACCGCACAAGAATATATCTGACTAGTGAGAATCTTAAAACCTATGTATTGATATCTCTCTGGAAGTGAGTCAAGTGGGTGTAAAGCCGCATAAACACAGCCATGAAAAGCACCTAAACCCCATTATAAAAATAAATTACTTTTAAAAACCCGTAAAACAAAGACAGTGAAAGAGAGAGAAATTCTTACAAAATTCCTTCAGGGGCTGTGACGCAACCTGGGTTGAACATATCTAGACCCACAGTTGGATGAGACCTAAGGGTGGACACTCTTGGGGCTGAGAGGTTTGGTGACGTTGGGTGAGCAAACGTAGACCCCTTAAAGTAATACTGTGTGGTACCCATCCATGGGTCCTAAATCTCCAGGTTCAAGGGCATCTTCCTACATCGAAAACACGCATGGGAAACCTAGATGATGGTACACCGTCTGATCGGGAAAGGTTTCTGAAACGCACCTCATTTCTCATCTCCTTGTGCTCGGGTTCGCCATTCCAGCTACTTTACTAGCAATCTCCCTACTTGGAGAATCAGCACCTTTAACCTCCTGTTCCATACAGGTTGCAATTTGTCCTAAGGATGAATGGGAAGAGGGGCAACCAATGAGAGACTACATCTAGGTGTTGGGACAGGCACAGGTCACTCTATTTTCCCATCAGGAAGAAGAATTAACCACAGGCTCAGCCTACCGCCCGGAACCAGAATAGTGCCTGAGGCAATCCCGCGCTTCTGCGGCCAGCTCAGAAAAAAGCCAGTTGAAAAATGGAGCACATGGGCACTGCAATTCACAAACCTGCAGAGTTATAAATGATAACTCTCGTCCACAAATATATTGAGGGAAGGCAACGAAGAGGATTTGAAAGCAAGGTAGAGTTGCAGGAAACAGGTTTCAGGAGGTAGATTCGAATCGCCTTTAAAGCACATGAAAAGTGGCAAAACGTCGACAATGATGCCCTTGGCCAAAAAGGGCATATGCGTTTTTTCCTGAATATATTCAGGAAAAAACGCATACGCCCTTTTTGGCCAACCAAGCAACCTGGAAAGGCAAATCAGCGCTACAAAGAAGTCTCGCTTCCCATCGGTCAAAAGGGCCATGCTGAAAAAAGTGTCAAAACCACAAATGCAGGACAGGCCATGGAGAAATAGGAGCCTTGCTACGCTGATGGGCGGGATGTAAATTGGCAACAGCCACTGTGGAGAAGTGTACGGTGTGTCCTGAAACATCGAAAAAACACAGCTTAGGGAGCATAGGGCACTTCCACTCATGGGCGTATAAATTGGGAAAAATAAAAATCAGCAAGACACAGGCACCCCAAAGTTTACGGCTGCTCTGTTGACAAGAACCTCCACTTCATGACACCTTAAATATCCCAGGAAAGAGAAAAATGGATAAAGAAGTTGTGGTCCTTATATACAATGGAATATCACTCAGCCATGAAATCAATGTCATAAGGCTAGTAGCAGCATGATGAGTGGATTTAGGTACGACGACTCTAAGTGAAATAAGTCACACAGAAAAAGACACATATCAAAAGATATCACTTATAGAGGGATGTAAAAACCGCTACACTTGAACTGAATTACAAATCAGAACAGAGTCACCCATTTTGAAAACACACTATGGCTGCTTAACGGGAAAGGTGAGGTGGGGTGATGCATAAAACAAGGGTTTCAAATTAGCTCTGATACCGTTCCATACACCCAATATGTAATAGAGAAGACCTACTCCTTGCTCAGTGAACTGGACTCAACACCCCGTATTCACCGCACAAGAATATATCCGACTAGTGAGAATCTTAAAACCTATGTATTGATATCTCTCTGGAAGTGAGTCAAGAGGGTGTAAAGCCGCATAAACACAGCCGTGAACAGCAGCTAAACCCCATTATAAAAATAAATTATTTTTAAAAACGCATGAAACAAAGACAGTAAAAGAGAGAGAAATTCTTACAAAATTCATTCAGGGGCTGTGACGCAACCTGGGTTGACCATATCTAGACCCACAGCTGGATGAGACATAAGGGTGGACACTCTTGGGGCTGAGAGGTTTGGTGAGGTTGGGTGAGCCATCGCAGACCCTTTAAAGTAATACTGCGTGGTACCCATCCCATGGGTCCCAAATCTCTAGGTTCAAGGGCATCTTCCTACATCGAAAACTTGCATGAGGAACCCAGAAGATGGTACAGCGTGTGAATTTGAAAGGTTTCTAAAACGCACCTCATTTCTCATCTCCTTGTGCTCGGGTTCGCCATTCCAGCTACTTTACTAGCAATCTCCCTACTTGGAGAATCAGCACCTTTAACCTCCTGTTCCCTACAGGTTGCAATTTGTCCTGAGGATGAACGGGAAGAGGGGCAACCAATGAGAGACTAGATCTAGGTGTTGGGACAGGCACAGGTCACTCTATTTTCCCATCAGGAAGAAGAATTAACCACAGGCTCAGCCTGACGCCCGGAACCAGAATAGGGCCTGAGGCAATCCCGCGCTTCTGCGGCCAGCTCCCAAAAAAGCCAGTTGAAAAATGGAGCACATGGGCACTGCAATTCACAAACCTGCAGAGTTATAAATGATAAATCTCGTCCACAAATATATTGAGGGAACGCAACGAAGAGGATTTGAAAGCAAGGCAGAGTTGCAGGAAACAGGTTTCAGGAGGTAGATTCGAATCGCCTTTAAAGCACATGAAAAGCGGCAAAACGTCGACAATGATGCCCTTGGCCAAAAAGGGCGTATGCGTTTTTTCCTGAATATATTCAGGAAAAAACGCATACGCCCTTTTTGGCCAACCAAGCAACCTGGAAAGGCAAATCAGCGCTACAAAGAAGTCTCGCTTCCCATCGGTCCAAAGGGCCATGCTGAAAAAAGTGTCAAAACCACAAATGCAGGACAGGCCATGGAGAAATAGGAGCCTTGCTACGCTGATGGGCGGGATGTAAATTGCCAACAGCCACTCTGGAGAAGTGTACGGTGTGTCCTGAAACATCGAGAAAACACAGCTTAGGGAGCATAGGGCACGTCCACTCATGGGCGTATAAATTGGGAAAACTAAAAATCAGCAAGACTCAGGCAACCCAAAGTTTAGGCCTGCTCTGTTGACAAGAACCTCCACTTCAGGAAACCTTAAATATCCCAGGAAAGAGAAAAATGGATAAAGAAGTTGTGGTCCTTATGTACAATGGAATACCACTCAGCCATGAAATCAATGTCATAAGGCTAGTAGCAGCATGATGAGTGGATTTAGGTACGACGACTCTAAGTGAAATAAGTCACACAGAAAAAGACACTTATCAAAAGCTATCACTTATAAAGGGAATGTAAAAACCGCTACACTTGAATTGAATTACAAATCAGAACAGAGTCACACATTTAGAAAACACACTATGGCTGCTTAACGGGAAAGGTGATGTGCGGTGATGCATAAAACAAGGGTTTCAAATTATCTCAGATACCGTTCCATACACCCAATAAGTAATAGAAAAGACCTACTCCTTGCTCAGTGAACTGGACTCAACACCCCCTATTCACCGCACAAGAATATATCTGACTAGTGAGAATCTTAAAACCTATGTATTGATATCTCTCTGGAAGTGAGTCAAGTGGGTGTAAAGCCGCATAAACACAGCCATGAAAAGCACCTAAACCCCATTATAAAAATAAATTACTTTTAAAAACCCGTAAAACAAAGACAGTGAAAGAGAGAGAAATTCTTACAAAATTCCTTCAGGGGCTGTGACGCAACCTGGGTTGAACATATCTAGACCCACAGTTGGATGAGACCTAAGGGTGGACACTCTTGGGGCTGAGAGGTTTGGTGACGTTGGGTGAGCAAACGTAGACCCCTTAAAGTAATACTGTGTGGTACCCATCCCATGGGTCCTAAATCTCCAGGTTCAAGGGCATCTTCCTACATCGAAAACACGCATGGGAAACCTAGATGATGGTACACCGTCTGATCGGGAAAGGTTTCTGAAACGCACCTCATTTCTCATCTCCTTGTGCTCGGGTTCGCCATTCCAGCTACTTTACTAGCAATCTCCCTACTTGGAGAATCAGCACCTTTAACCTCCTGTTCCATACAGGTTGCAATTTGTCCTAAGGATGAATGGGAAGAGGGGGCAACCAATGAGAGACTACATCTAGGTGTTGGGACAGGCACAGGTCACTCTATTTTCCCATCAGGAAGAAGAATTAACCACAGGCTCAGCCTACCGCCCGGAACCAGAATAGGGCCTGAGGCAATCCCGTGCTTCTGCGGCCAGCTCCCAAAAAAGCCAGTTGAAAAATGGAGCACATGGGCACTGCAATTCACAAACCTGCAGAGTTATAAATGATAACTCTCGTCCACAAATATATTGAGGGAAGGCCACGAAGAGGATTTGAAAGCAAGGCAGAATTGCAGGAAACTGGTTTCAGGAGGTAGATTCGAATCGCCTTTAAAGCACATGAAAAGTGGCAAAACGTCGACAATGATGCCCTTGGCCAAAAAGGGCGTATGCGTTTTTTCCTGAATATATTCAGGAAAAAACGCATACGCCCTTTTTGGCCCACCAAGCAACCTGGAAAGGCAAATCAGCGCTACAAAGAAGTCTCGCTTCCCATCGGTCAAAAGGGCCATGCTGAAAAAACTGTCAAAACCACAAAAGCAGGACAGGCCATTGAGAAATGGAAGCCTTGCTACACTGATGGGCGGGATGTAAATTGCCAGCAACCACTCTGGAGAAGTGTACGGTGTGGCCTGAAACATCGAAAAAACACAGCTTAGGGAGCATAGGGCACTTCCACTCATGGGCGTATAAATTGGGAAAATTAAAAATCAGCAAGAGACAGGCACCCCAAAGTTTAGGGCTGCTCTGTTGACAAGAACCTCCACTTCATGACACCTTAAATATCCCAGGAAAGAGAAAAATGGATAAAGAAGTTGTGGTCCTTATGTACAATGGAATATCACTCAGCCATGAAATCAATGTCTTAAGGCTAGTAGCATCATGATGAGTGGATTTAGGTACGACGACTCTAAGTGAAATAAGTCACACAGAAAAAGACACTTATCATAAGCTATCACTTATAGAGGGAATGTAAAAACTGCTACACTTGAACTGAATTACAAAAGAGAACAGAGTCACACGTTTAGAAAACACACTATGGCTGCTTAACGGGAAAGATGAGGTGGTGTGATGCATAAAACAAGGGTTTCAAATTAGATCAGATACCGTTCCATACACCCAATATGTAATAGACAAGACCTACTCCTTGCTCAGTGAACTGGACTCAACACCTCCTATTCACCGCACAAGTATATATCTGACTAGTGAGAATCTTAAAACCTATGTATTGATATCCCTCTGGAAGTGTGTCAAGTGGGTGTAAAGCCGCATAAACACAGCCGTGAAAAGCAGCTAAACCCCATTATAAAAATAAATTACTTGTAGAAACCCGTAAAACAAAGACAGTGAAAGAGAGAGAAATTCTTACACAATTCGTTCAGGGGCTGTGATGCAACCTGGATTGAAAATATCTAGACCCACAGTTGGATGAGACCTAAGGGTGGACACTCTTGGGGCTGACAGGTTTGGTGAGGTTGGGTGAGCAAACACAGACCCTTTAAGGTAATACTGCGTGGTACCCATCCCATGGGTCCCAAATCTCCAGTTTTAAGGGCATCTTCCTGCATTGAAAACATGCATGAGAAACCCAGAAGATGGTACACCATGTGATCGGGAAAGGTTTCTAAAACGCACCTCATTTCTCATCTCCTTGTGCTCGGGTTCACCATTCCAGCTACTTTACTAGCAATCTCCCTACTTGCAGAATCAACACCTTTAACCTCCTGTTCTGTACAGGTTGCAATTTGTCCTGAGGATGAACGGGAAGAGGGGCAACCAATGAGAGACTACATGTAGGTGTTGGAACAGGCACAGGTCACTCTATTTTCCCATCAGGAAGAAGAATTAAGCACAGGCTCAGCCTGCCGCCGGGAAGCAGAATAGTGCCTGAGGCAATCCCGCGCTTCTGCGGCCAGCTCCGAAAAAAGACAGTTGAAAAATGGAGCACATGGGCACTGCAATTCACAAACCTGCAGAGTTATAAATGATAACTCTCGTCCACAAATATATTGAGGGAAGGCAACGAAGAGGATTTGAAAGCAAGGCAGAGTTGCAGGAAACAGGTTTCAGGAGGTAGATTCGAATCGCCTTTAAAGCACATGAAAAGCGGCAAAACGTCGACAATGATGCCCTTGGCCAAAAAGGGCATATGCGTTTTTTCCTGAATATATTCAGGAAAAAACGCATACGCCCTTTTTGGCCAACCAAGCAACCTGGAAAGGCAAATCAGCGCTACAAAGAAGTCTCGCTTCCCATCGGTCAAAAGGGCCATGCTGAAAAAAGTGTCAAAACCACAAATGCAGGACAGGCCATGGAGAAATAGGAGCCTTGCTACGCTGATGGGCGGGATGTAAATTGGCAACAGCCACTGTGGAGAAGTGTACGGTGTGTCCTGAAACATCGAAAAAACACAGCTTAGGGAGCATAGGGCACTTCCACTCATGGGCGTATAAATTGGGAAAAATAAAAATCAGCAAGACACAGGCACCCCAAAGTTTACGGCTGCTCTGTTGACAAGAACCTCCACTTCATGACACCTTAAATATCCCAGGAAAGAGAAAAATGGATAAAGAAGTTGTGGTCCTTATATACAATGGAATATCACTCAGCCATGAAATCAATGTCATAAGGCTAGTAGCAGCATGATGAGTGGATTTAGGTACGACGACTCTAAGTGAAATAAGTCACACAGAAAAAGACACATATCAAAAGATATCACTTATAGAGGGATGTAAAAACCGCTACACTTGAACTGAATTACAAATCAGAACAGAGTCACCCATTTTGAAAACACACTATGGCTGCTTAAAGGGAAAGGTGAGGTGGGGTGATGCATAAAACAAGGGTTTCAAATTAGCTCTGATACCGTTCCATACACCCAATATGTAATAGAGAAGACCTACTCCTTGCTCAGTGAACTGGACTCAACACCCCGTATTCACCGCACAAGAATATATCCGACTAGTGAGAATCTTAAAACCTATGTATTGATATCTCTCTGGAAGTGAGTCAAGAGGGTGTAAAGCCGCATAAACACAGCCGTGAACAGCAGCTAAACCCCATTATAAAAATAAATTATTTTTAAAAACGCATGAAACAAAGACAGTAAAAGAGAGAGAAATTCTTACAAAATTCATTCAGGGGCTGTGACGCAACCTGGGTTGACCATATCTAGACCCACAGCTGGATGAGACATAAGGGTGGACACTCTTGGGGCTGAGAGGTTGGGTGAGGTTGGGTGAGCCATCGCAGACCCTTTAAAGTAATACTGCGTGGTACCCATCCCATGGGTCCCAAATCTCTAGGTTCAAGGGCATCTTCCTACATCGAAAACTTGCATGAGGAACCCAGAAGATGGTACAGCGTGTGAATTTGAAAGGTTTCTAAAACGCACCTCATTTCTCATCTCCTTGTGCTCGGGTTCGCCATTCCAGCTACTTTACTAGCAATCTCCCTACTTGGAGAATCAGCACCTTTAACCTCCTGTTCCCTACAGGTTGCAATTTGTCCTGAGGATGAACGGGAAGAGGGGCAACCAATGAGAGACTAGATCTAGGTGTTGGGACAGGCACAGGTCACTCTATTTTCCCATCAGGAAGAAGAATTAACCACAGGCTCAGCCTGCCGCCCGGAACCAGAATAGGGCCTGAGGCAATCCCGCGCTTCTGTGGCCAGCTCCCAAAAAAGCCAGTTGAAAAATGGAGCACATGGGCACTGCAATTCACAAACCTGCAGAGTTATAAATGATAAATCTCGTCCACAAATATATTGAGGGAACGCAACGAAGAGGATTTGAAAGCAAGGCAGAGTTGCAGGAAACAGGTTTCAGGAGGTAGATTCGAATCGCCTTTAAAGCACATGAAAAGCGGCAAAACTTCGACAATGATGCCCTTGGCCAAAAAGGGCGTATGCGTTTTTTCCTGAATATATTCAGGAAAAAACGCATACGCCCTTTTTGGCCAACGAAGCAACCTGGAAAGGCAAATCAGCGCTACAAAGAAGTCTCGCCTCCCATCGGTCCAAAGGGCCATGCTGAAAAAAGTGTCAAAACCACAAATGCAGGACAGGCCATGGAGAAATAGGAGCCTTGCTACGCTGATGGGTGGGATGTCAATTGCCAACAGCCACTCTGGAGAAGGGTACGGTGTGTCCTGAAACATCGAGAAAACACAGCTTAGGGAGCATAGGGCACGTCCACTCATGGGCGTATAAATTGGGAAAACTAAAAATCAGCAAGACTCAGGCACCCCAAAGTTTACGCCTGCTCTGTTGACAAGAACCTCCACTTCAGGAAACCTTAAATATCCCAGGAAAGAGAAAAATGGATAAAGAAGTTGTGGTCCTTATGTACAATGGAATACCACTCAGCCATGAAATCAATGTCATAAGGCTAGTAGCAGCATGATGAGTGGATTTAGGTACGACGACTCTAAGTGAAATAAGTCACACAGAAAAAGACACTTATCAAAAGCTATCACTTATAAAGGGAATGTAAAAACCGCTACACTTGAATTGAATTACAAATCAGAACAGAGTCACACATTTAGAAAACACACTATGGCTGCTTAACGGGAAAGGTGATGTGCGGTGATGCATAAAACAAGGGTTTCAAATTATCTCAGATACCGTTCCATACACCCAATAAGTAATAGAAAAGACCTACTCCTTGCTCAGTGAACTGGACTCAACACCCCCTATTCACCGCACAAGAATATATCTGACTAGTGAGAATCTTAAAACCTATGTATTGATATCTCTCTGGAAGTGAGTCAAGTGGGTGTAAAGCCGCATAAACACAGCCATGAAAAGCACCTAAACCCCATTATAAAAATAAATTACTTTTAAAAACCCGTAAAACAAAGACAGTGAAAGAGAGAGAAATTCTTACAAAATTCCTTCAGGGGCTGTGACGCAACCTGGGTTGAACATATCTAGACCCACAGTTGGATGAGACCTAAGGGTGGACACTCTTGGGGCTGAGAGGTTTGGTGACGTTGGGTGAGCAAACGTAGACCCCTTAAAGTAATACTGTGTGGTACCCATCCCATGGGTCCTAAATCTCCAGGTTCAAGGGCATCTTCCTACATCGAAAACACGCATGGGAAACCTAGATGATGGTACACCGTCTGATCGGGAAAGGTTTCTGAAACGCACCTCATTTCTCATCTCCTTGTGCTCGGGTTCGCCATTCCAGCTACTTTACTAGCAATCTCCCTACTTGGAGAATCAGCACCTTTAACCTCCTGTTCCATACAGGTTGCAATTTGTCCTAAGGATGAATGGGAAGAGGGGCAACCAATGAGAGACTACATCTAGGTGTTGGGACAGGCACAGGTCACTCTATTTTCCCATCAGGAAGAAGAATTAACCACAGGCTCAGCCTACCGCCCGGAACCAGAATAGGGCCTGAGGCAATCCCGTGCTTCTGCGGCCAGCTCCCAAAAAAGCCAGTTGAAAAATGGAGCACATGGGCACTGCAATTCACAAACCTGCAGAGTTATAAATGATAACTCTCGTCCACAAATATATTGAGGGAAGGCCACGAAGAGGATTTGAAAGCAAGGCAGAATTGCAGGAAACTGGTTTCAGGAGGTAGATTCGAATCGCCTTTAAAGCACATGAAAAGTGGCAAAACGTCGACAATGATGCCCTTGGCCAAAAAGGGCGTATGCGTTTTTTCCTGAATATATTCAGGAAAAAACGCATACGCCCTTTTTGGCCCACCAAGCAACCTGGAAAGGCAAATCAGCGCTACAAAGAAGTCTCGCTTCCCATCGGTCAAAAGGGCCATGCTGAAAAAACTGTCAAAACCACAAAAGCAGGACAGGCCATTGAGAAATGGAAGCCTTGCTACACTGATGGGCGGGATGTAAATTGCCAGCAACCACTCTGGAGAAGTGTACGGTGTGGCCTGAAACATCGAAAAAACACAGCTTAGGGAGCATAGGGCACTTCCACTCATGGGCGTATAAATTGGGAAAATTAAAAATCAGCAAGAGACAGGCACCCCAAAGTTTAGGGCTGCTCTGTTGACAAGAACCTCCACTTCATGACACCTTAAATATCCCAGGAAAGAGAAAAATGGATAAAGAAGTTGTGGTCCTTATGTACAATGGAATATCACTCAGCCATGAAATCAATGTCTTAAGGCTAGTAGCATCATGATGAGTGGATTTAGGTA
Organism: Eschrichtius robustus; assembly: GCF_028021215.1. NCBI lineage: Eukaryota > Metazoa > Chordata > Mammalia > Artiodactyla > Eschrichtiidae > Eschrichtius > Eschrichtius robustus. The sequence continues at coordinate 843,282 of NW_027175228.1, forward strand.
CGACGACTCTAAGTGAAATAAGTCACACAGAAAAAGACACTTATCATAAGCTATCACTTATAGAGGGAATGTAAAAACTGCTACACTTGAACTGAATTACAAAAGAGAACAGAGTCACACGTTTAGAAAACACACTATGGCTGCTTAACGGGAAAGATGAGGTGGTGTGATGCATAAAACAAGGGTTTCAAATTAGATCAGATACCGTTCCATACACCCAATATGTAATAGACAAGACCTACTCCTTGCTCAGTGAACTGGACTCAACACCTCCTATTCACCGCACAAGTATATATCTGACTAGTGAGAATCTTAAAACCTATGTATTGATATCCCTCTGGAAGTGTGTCAAGTGGGTGTAAAGCCGCATAAACACAGCCGTGAAAAGCAGCTAAACCCCATTATAAAAATAAATTACTTGTAGAAACCCGTAAAACAAAGACAGTGAAAGAGAGAGAAATTCTTACACAATTCGTTCAGGGGCTGTGATGCAACCTGGATTGAAAATATCTAGACCCACAGTTGGATGAGACCTAAGGGTGGACACTCTTGGGGCTGACAGGTTTGGTGAGGTTGGGTGAGCAAACACAGACCCTTTAAGGTAATACTGCGTGGTACCCATCCCATGGGTCCCAAATCTCCAGTTTTAAGGGCATCTTCCTGCATTGAAAACATGCATGAGAAACCCAGAAGATGGTACACCATGTGATCGGGAAAGGTTTCTAAAACGCACCTCATTTCTCATCTCCTTGTGCTCGGGTTCACCATTCCAGCTACTTTACTAGCAATCTCCCTACTTGCAGAATCAACACCTTTAACCTCCTGTTCTGTACAGGTTGCAATTTGTCCTGAGGATGAACGGGAAGAGGGGCAACCAATGAGAGACTACATGTAGGTGTTGGAACAGGCACAGGTCACTCTATTTTCCCATCAGGAAGAAGAATTAAGCACAGGCTCAGCCTGCCGCCGGGAAGCAGAATAGTGCCTGAGGCAATCCCGCGCTTCTGCGGCCAGCTCCGAAAAAAGACAGTTGAAAAATGGAGCACATGGGCACTGCAATTCACAAACCTGCAGAGTTATAAATGATAACTCTCGTCCACAAATATATTGAGGGAAGGCAACGAAGAGGATTTGAAAGCAAGGCAGAGTTGCAGGAAACAGGTTTCAGGAGGTAGATTCGAATCGCCTTTAAAGCACATGAAAAGCGGCAAAACGTCGACAATGATGCCCTTGGCCAAAAAGGGCATATGCGTTTTTTCCTGAATATATTCAGGAAAAAACGCATACGCCCTTTTTGGCCAACCAAGCAACCTGGAAAGGCAAATCAGCGCTTCAAAGAAGTTTCGCTTCCCATCGGTCAAAAGGGTCATGCTGCAAAAAGTGTCAAAACCAGAAATGCAGGACAGGCCATGGAGAAATGGCAGCCTTGCTACGCTGATGGGCGGGATGTAAATTGCCAACAGCCACTATGGAGAAGTGTACGGTGTGTCCTGAAACATCGAAAAAACACAGCTTAGGGAGCATAGGGCACGACCACTCATGGGAGTATAAATTGGGAAAACTAAAAATCAGCAAGACACAGGCACCCCAATGTTTAGGGCTGCTATGTTGACAAGAACCTCCACTTCATGACACCTTAAATATCCCAGGAAAGAGAAAAATGGATAAAGAAGTTGTGGTCCTTATGTACAAAGGAATATCACTCAGACATGAAATCAATGTCATAAGGCTAGTAGAAGCAAGATGAGTGGATTTAGGTATGACGATTCTAAGTGAAATAAGTCACACAGAAAAAGACACTTATCATAAGCTATCACTTATAGAGGGAATGTAAAAACCGCTACACTTGAACTGAATTACAAAACAGAACAGAGTCACACGTTTAGAAAACACACTATGGCTGCTTAACGGGAAAGGTGAGGTGGGGTGATGCATAAAACAAGGGTTTCAAATTCGCTCAGATACTGTTCCATACACCCAATATGTAATAGACAAGACCTACTCCTTGCTCAGTGAACTGGACTCAACACCCCCTATTCACCGCACAAGAATATATCTGACTAGTAAGAATCGTAAAACCTATGTATTGATATCTCTCTGGAAGTGAGCCAAGTGGGTGTAAAGCCGCATAAACACAGCCGTGAAAAGCAGCTAAACCCCATTATAAAAATAAATTACTTTTAAAAACCCGTAAAACAAAGACAGTGAAAGAGAGAGAAATTCTTACAAAATTCGTTCAGGGGCTGTGATGCAACCTGGATTGACCATATCTAGACCCACACCGGGATGAGACATAAGGTTGGACACTCTTGGGGCTGAGAGGTTGGGTGAGGTTGGGTGAGCAAACGCAGACCCTTTAAAGTAATACTGTGTGGTACCCATCCCATGGGTCCCAAATCTCCAGGTTCAAGGGCATCTTCCTACATCGAAAACATGCATGAGAAACCCAGAAGATGGTACACCGTGTGATTTTGAAAGGTTTCTAAAACGCACCCAATTTCTCATCTCCTTGTGCTCGGGTTCGCCTTTCCAGCGACTTTACTAGCAATCTCCCTACTTGGAGAATCAGCACCTTTAAGCTCCTGTTCCCTACAGGTTGCAATTTGTCCTGAGGATGAACGGGAAGAGGGGCAACCAATGAGAGACTAGATCTAGGTGTTGGGACAGGCCCAGGTCACTCTATTTTCCCATCAGGAAGAAGAATTAACCACAGGCTCAACCTGCCGCCAGGAACCAGAATAGGGCCTGAGGCAATCCCGCGCTTTTGCAGCCAGCTCCCAAAAAAGCGAGTTGAAAAATGGAGCTCAGGGACACTGCAATTCACAAACCCGCAGAGTTATAAATGATAACTCTCATCCACAGATATATTGAGGGAAGGCAACGAAGAGGATTTGAAAGCAAGGCAGAATTGCAGGAAACAGATTTCAGGAGGTAGATTCGAATCGCCTTTAAAGCACATGAAAAGCGGCAAAACGTCGACAATGATGCCCTTGGCCAAAAAGGGCGTATGCGTTTTTTCCTGAATATATTCAGGAAAAAACGCATACGCCCTTTTTGGCCAACCAAGCAACCTGGAAAGGCAAATCAGCGCTTCAAAGAAGTTTCGCTTCCCATCGGTCAAAAGGGTCATGCTGCAAAAAGTGTCAAAACCAGAAATGCAGGACAGGCCATGGAGAAATGGCAGCCTTGCTACGCTGATGGGCGGGATGTAAATTGCCAACAGCCACTCTGGAGAAGTGTATGGTGTGTCCTGAAACATCGAAAAAACACAGCTTAGGGAGCATAGGGCACCTCCACTCATGGGCGTATAAATTGGGAAAACTAAAAATCAGCAAGACACAGGCACCCCAATGTTTAGGGCTGCTATGTTGCCAAGAACCTCCACTTCATGACACCTTAAATATCCCAGGAAAGAGAAAAATGGATAAAGAAGTTGTGGTCCTTATGTACAAAGGAATATCACTCAGACATGAAATCAATGTCATAAGGCTAGTAGAAGCAAGATGAGTGGATTTAGGTATGACGATTCTAAGTGAAATAAGTCACACAGAAAAAGACACTTATCATAAGCTATCACTTATAGAGGGAATGTAAAAACCGCTACACTTGAACTGAATTACAAAACAGAACAGAGTCACACGTTTAGAAAACACACTATGGCTGCTTAACGGGAAAGGTGAGGTGGGGTGATGCATAAAACAAGGGTTTCAAATTCGCTCAGATACTGTTCCATACACCCAATATGTAATAGACAAGACCTACTCCTTGCTCAGTGAACTGGACTCAACACCCCCTATTCACCGCACAAGAATATATCTGACTAGTAAGAATCGTAAAACCTATGTATTGATATCTCTCTGGAAGTGAGCCTAGTGGGTGTAAAGCCGCATAAACACAGCCGTGAAAAGCAGCTAAACCCCATTATAAAAATAAATTACTTTTAAAAACCCGTAAAACAAAGACAGTGAAAGAGAGAGAAATTCTTACAAAATTCGTTCAGGGGCTGTGATGCAACCTGGATTGACCATATCTAGACCCACACCGGGATGAGACATTAGGTTGGACACTCTTGGGGCTGAGAGGTTGGGTGAGGTTGGGTGAGCAAACGCAGACCCTTTAAAGTAATACTGTGTGGTACCCATCCCATGGGTCCCAAATCTCCAGGTTCAAGGGCATCTTCCTACATCGAAAACATGCATGAGAAACCCAGAAGATGGTACACCGTGTGATTTTGAAAGGTTTCTAAAACGCACCCAATTTCTCATCTCCTTGTGCTCGGGTTCGCCTTTCCAGCTACTTTACTAGCAATCTCCCTACTTGGAGAATCAGCACCTTTAAGCTCCTGTTCCCTACAGGTTGCAATTTGTCCTGAGGATGAACGGGAAGAGGGGCAAATAATGAGAGACTAGATCTAGGTGTTGGGACAGGCCCAGGTCACTCTATTTTCCCATCAGGAAGAAGAATTAACCACAGGCTTAGCCTGCCGCCAGGAACCAGAATAGGGCCTGAGGCAATCCCGCGCTTTTGCGGCCAGCTACCAAAAAAGCGAGTTGAAAAATGGAGCTCAGGGACACTGCAATTCACAAACCCGCAGAGTTATAAATGATAACTCTCATCCACAGATATATTGAGGGAAGGCAACGAAGAGGATTTGGAAGCAAGGCAGAATTGCAGGAAACAGATTTCAGGAGGTAGATTCGAATCGCCTTTAAAGCACATGAAAAGCGGCAAAACGTCGACAATGATGCCCTTGGCCAAAAAGGGCGTATGCGTTTTTTCCTGAATATATTCAGGAAAAAACGCATACGCCCTTTTTGGCCAACCAAGCAACCTGGAAAGGCAAATCAGCGCTTCAAAGAAGTTTCGCTTCCCATCAGTCAAAAGGGTGATGCTGCAAAAAGTGTCAAAACCAGAAATGCAGGACAGGCCATGGAGAAATGGCAGCCTTGCTACGCTGATGGGCGGGATGTAAATTGCCAACAGCCACTCTGGAGAAGTGTACGGTGTGTCCTGAAACATCGAAAAAAAACAGCTTAGGGAGCATAGGGCACGTCCACTCATGGGCGTATAAATTGGGAAAACTAAAAATCAGCAAGACACAGGCACCCCAATGTTTAGGGCTGCTATGTTGACAAGAACCTCCACTTCATGACACCTTAAATATCCCAGGAAAGAGAAAAATGGATAAAGAAGCTGTGGTCCTTATGAACAAAGGAATATCACTCAGACATGAAATCAATGTCATAAGGCTAGTAGAAGCAAGATGAGTGGATTTAGGTATGACGATTCTAAGTGAAATAAGTCACACAGAAAAAGACACTTATCATAAGCTATCACTTATAGAGGGAATGTAAAAACCGCTACACTTGAACTGAATTACAAAACAGAACAGAGTCACACGTTTAGAAAACACACTATGGCTGCTTATCGGGAAAGGTGAGGTGGGGTGATGCATAAAACAAGGGTTTCAAATTCGCTCAGATACCGTTCCATACACCCAATATGTAATAGACAAGACCTACTCCTTGCTCAGTGAACTGGACTCAACACCCCCTATTCACCGCACAAGAATATATCTGACAATAAGAATCGTAAAACCTATGTATTGATATCTCTCTGGAAGTGAGCCAAGTGGGTGTAAAGCCGCATAAACACAGCCGTGAAAAGCAGCTAAACCCCATTATAAAAATAAATTACTTTTAAAAACCCGTAAAACAAAGACAGTGAAAGAGAGAGAAATTCTTACAAAATTCGTTCAGGGGCTGTGATGCAACCTGGATTGACCATATCTAGACCCACAGCTGGATGAGACATAAGGGTGGACACTCTTGGGGCTGAGAGTTTGGGTGAGGTTGGGTGAGCAAACGCAGACCCTTTAAAGTAATACTGTGTGGGACCCATCCCATGGGTCCCAAATCTCCAGGTTCAAGGGCATCTTCCTACATCGAAAACATGCATGAGAAACCCAGAAGATGGTACACCGTGTGATTTTGAAAGGTTTCTAAAACGCACCCAATTTCTCATCTTCTTGTGCTCGGGTTCGCCTTTCCAGCTATTTTACTAGCAATCTCCCTACTTGGAGAATCAGCACCTTTAAGCTCCTGTTCCCTACAGGTTGCAATTTGTCCTGAGGATGAACGGGAAGAGGGGCAACCAATGAGAGACTAGATCTAGGTGTTGGGACAGGCCCAGGTCACTCTATTTTCCCATCAGGAAGAAGAATTAACCACAGGCTCAGCCTGCCGCCAGGAACCAGAATAGGGCCTGAGGCAATCCCGCGCTTTTGCGGCCAGCTACCAAAAAAGCGAGTTGAAAAATGGAGCTCAGGGACACTGCAATTCACAAACCCGCAGAGTTATAAATGATAACTCTCATCCACAGATATATTGAGGGAAGGCAACGAAGAGGATTTGAAAGCAAGGCAGAATTGCAGGAAACAGGTTTCAGGAGGTAGATTCGAATCGCCTTTAAAGCACATGAAAAGCGGCAAAACGTCGACAATGATGCCCTTGGCCAAAAAAGGCGTATGCGTTTTTTCCTGAATATATTCAGGAAAAAACGCATACGCCCTTTTTGGCCAACCAAGCAACCTGGAAAGGCAAATCAGCGCTTCAAAGAAGTTTCGCTTCCCATCGGTCAAAAGGGTCATGCTGCAAAAAGTGTCAAAACCAGAAATGCAGGACAGGCCATGGAGAAATGGCAGCCTTGCTACGCTGATGGGCGGGATGTAAATTGCCAACAGCCACTATGGAGAAGTGTACGGTGTGTCCTGAAACATCGAAAAAACACAGCTTAGGGAGCATAGGGCACGACCACTCATGGGAGTATAAATTGGGAAAACTAAAAATCAGCAAGACACAGGCACCCCAATGTTTAGGGCTGCTATGTTGACAAGAACCTCCACTTCATGACACCTTAAATATCCCAGGAAAGAGAAAAATGGATAAAGAAGTTGTGGTCCTTATGTACAAAGGAATATCACTCAGACATGAAATCAATGTCATAAGGCTAGTAGAAGCAAGATGAGTGGATTTAGGTATGACGATTCTAAGTGAAATAAGTCACACAGAAAAAGACACTTATCATAAGCTATCACTTATAGAGGGAATGTAAAAACCGCTACACTTGAACTGAATTACAAAACAGAACAGAGTCACACGTTTAGAAAACACACTATGGCTGCTTAACGGGAAAGGTGAGGTGGGGTGATGCATAAAACAAGGGTTTCAAATTCGCTCAGATACTGTTCCATACACCCAATATGTAATAGACAAGACCTACTCCTTGCTCAGTGAACTGGACTCAACACCCCCTATTCACCGCACAAGAATATATCTGACTAGTAAGAATCGTAAAACCTATGTATTGATATCTCTCTGGAAGTGAGCCAAGTGGGTGTAAAGCCGCATAAACACAGCCGTGAAAAGCAGCTAAACCCCATTATAAAAATAAATTACTTTTAAAAACCCGTAAAACAAAGACAGTGAAAGAGAGAGAAATTCTTACAAAATTCGTTCAGGGGCTGTGATGCAACCTGGATTGACCATATCTAGACCCACACCGGGATGAGACATAAGGTTGGACACTCTTGGGGCTGAGAGGTTGGGTGAGGTTGGGTGAGCAAACGCAGACCCTTTAAAGTAATACTGTGTGGTACCCATCCCATGGGTCCCAAATCTCCAGGTTCAAGGGCATCTTCCTACATCGAAAACATGCATGAGAAACCCAGAAGATGGTACACCGTGTGATTTTGAAAGGTTTCTAAAACGCACCCAATTTCTCATCTCCTTGTGCTCGGGTTCGCCTTTCCAGCTACTTTACTAGCAATCTCCCTACTTGGAGAATCAGCACCTTTAAGCTCCTGTTCCCTACAGGTTGCAATTTGTCCTGAGGATGAACGGGAAGAGGGGCAACCAATGAGAGACTAGATCTAGGTGTTGGGACAGGCCCAGGTCACTCTATTTTCCCATCAGGAAGAAGAATTAACCACAGGCTCAACCTGCCGCCAGGAACCAGAATAGGGCCTGAGGCAATCCCGCGCTTTTGCGGCCAGCTCCCAAAAAAGCGAGTTGAAAAATGGAGCTCAGGGACACTGCAATTCACAAACCCGCAGAGTTATAAATGATAACTCTCATCCACAGATATATTGAGGGAAGGCAACGAAGAGGATTTGAAAGCAAGGCAGAATTGCAGGAAACAGATTTCAGGAGGTAGATTCGAATCGCCTTTAAAGCACATGAAAAGCGGCAAAACGTCGACAATGATGCCCTTGGCCAAAAAGGGCGTATGCGTTTTTTCCTGAATATATTCAGGAAAAAACGCATACGCCCTTTTTGGCCAACCAAGCAACCTGGAAAGGCAAATCAGCGCTTCAAAGAAGTTTCGCTTCCCATCGGTCAAAAGGGTCATGCTGCAAAAAGTGTCAAAACCAGAAATGCAGGACAGGCCATGGAGAAATGGCAGCCTTGCTACGCTGATGGGCGGGATGTAAATTGCCAACAGCCACTCTGGAGAAGTGTATGGTGTGTCCTGAAACATCGAAAAAACACAGCTTAGGGAGCATAGGGCACCTCCACTCATGGGCGTATAAATTGGGAAAACTAAAAATCAGCAAGACACAGGCACCCCAATGTTTAGGGCTGCTATGTTGCCAAGAACCTCCACTTCATGACACCTTAAATATCCCAGGAAAGAGAAAAATGGATAAAGAAGTTGTGGTCCTTATGTACAAAGGAATATCACTCAGACATGAAATCAATATCATAAGGCTAGTAGAAGCAAGATGAGTGGATTTAGGTATGACGATTCTAAGTGAAATAAGTCACACAGAAAAAGACACTTATCATAAGCTATCACTTATAGAGGGAATGTAAAAACCGCTACACTTGAACTGAATTACAAAACAGAACAGAGTCACACGTTTAGAAAACACACTATGGCTGCTTAACGGGAAAGGTGAGGTGGGGTGATGCATAAAACAAGGGTTTCAAATTCGCTCAGATACTGTTCCATACACCCAATATGTAATAGACAAGACCTACTCCTTGCTCAGTGAACTGGACTCAACACCCCCTATTCACCGCACAAGAATATATCTGACTAGTAAGAATCGTAAAACCTATGTATTGATATCTCTCTGGAAGTGAGCCAAGTGGGTGTAAAGCCGCATAAACACAGCCGTGAAAAGCAGCTAAACCCCATTATAAAAATAAATTACTTTTAAAAACCCGTAAAACAAAGACAGTGAAAGAGAGAGAAATTCTTACAAAATTCGTTCAGGGGCTGTGATGCAACCTGGATTGACCATATCTAGACCCACACCGGGATGAGACATTAGGTTGGACACTCTTGGGGCTGAGAGGTTGGGTGAGGTTGGGTGAGCAAACGCAGACCCTATAAAGTAATACTGTGTGGTACCCATCCCATGGGTCCCAAATCTCCAGGTTCAAGGGCATCTTCCTACATCGAAAACATGCATGAGAAACCCAGAAGATGGTACACCGTGTGATTTTGAAAGGTTTCTAAAACGCACCCAATTTCTCATCTCCTTGTGCTCGGGTTCGCCTTTCCAGCTACTTTACTAGCAATCTCCCTACTTGGAGAATCAGCACCTTTAAGCTCCTGTTCCCTACAGGTTGCAATTTGTCCTGAGGATGAACGGGAAGAGGGGCAACCAATGAGAGACTAGATCTAGGTGTTGGGACAGGCCCAGGTCACTCTATTTTCCCATCAGGAAGAAGAATTAACCACAGGCTCAGCCTGCCTCCAGGAACCAGAATAGGGCCTGAGGCAATCCCGCGCTTTTGCGGCCAGCTCCCAAAAAAGCGAGTTGAAAAATGGAGCTCAGGGACACTGCAATTCACAAACCCGCAGAGTTATAAATGATAACTCTCATCCACAGATATATTGAGGGAAGGCAACGAAGAGGATTTGAAAGCAAGGCAGAATTGCAGGAAACAGATTTCAGGAGGTAGATTCGAATCGCCTTTAAAGCACATGAAAAGCGGCAAAACGTCGACAATGATGCCCTTGGCCAAAAAGGGCGTATGCGTTTTTTCCTGAATATATTCAGGAAAAAACGCATACGCCCTGTTTGGCCAACCAAGCAACCTGGAAAGGCAAATCAGTGCTACAAAGAAGTCTTGCTTCCCATCGGTCTAAAGTGCCATGCTGCAAAAAGTGTCAAAACCAGAAATGCAGGACAGGCCATGGAGAAATGGCAGCCTTGCTACGCTGATGGGCGGGATGTAAATTGCCAACAGCCACTCTGGAGAAGTGTATGGTGTGTCCTGAAACATCGAAAAAACACAGCTTAGGGAGCATAGGGCACCTCCACTCATGGGCGTATAAATTGGGAAAACTAAAAATCAGCAAGACACAGGCACCCCAATGTTTAGGGCTGCTATGTTGACAAGAACCTCCACTTCATGACACCTTAAATATCCCAGGAAAGAGAAAAATGGATAAAGAAGTTGTGGTCCTTATGTACAAAGGAATATCACTCAGACATGAAATCAATGTCATAAGGCTAGTAGAAGCAAGATGAGTGGATTTAGGTACGACGATTCTAAGTGAAATAAGTGACACAGAAAAATACACTTATCATAAGCTATCACTTATAGAGGGAATGTAAAAACCGCTACACCTGAAATGAATTACAAAACATAACAGAGTCACACGTTTAGAAAACACACTATGGCTGCTTAACGGGAAAGGTGAGGTGGGGTGATGCATAAAACAACGGTTTCAAATTCGCTCAGATACCGTTCCATACACCCAATATGTAATAGACAAGACCTACTCCTTGCTCAGAGAACTGGACTCAACACCCCCTATTCACCGCACAAGAATATATCTGACTAGTAAGAATCTTAAAACCTATGTATTGATATCTCTCTGGAAGTGAGCCAAGTGGGTGTAAAGCCGCATAAACACAGCCGTGAAAAGCAGCTAAACACCATTATAAAAATAAATTACTTTTAAAAACCCGTAAAACAAAGACAGTGAAAGAGAGAGAAATTCTTACAAAATTCGTTCAGGGGCTGTGATGCAACCCGGATTGACCATATCTAGACCCATACCGGGATGAGACATAAGGGTGGACACTCTTGGGGCTGAGAGGTTGGGTGAGGTTGGGTGAGCAAACGCAGACCCTTTAAAGTAATACTGTGTGGTACCCATCCCATGGGTCCCAAATCTCCAGGTTCAAGGGCATCTTCCTACATCGAAAACATGCATGAGAAACCCAGAAGATGGTACACCGTGTGATTTTGAAAGGTTTCTAAAACGCACCCCATTTCTCATCTTCTTGTGCTCGGGTTCGCCTTTCCAGCTATTTTACTAGCAATCTCCCTACTTGGAGAATCAGCACCTTTAAGCTCCTGTTCCCTACAGGTTGCAATTTGTCCTGAGGATGAACGGGAAGAGGGGCAACCAATGAGAGACTAGATCTAGATGTTGGGACAGGCCCAGGTCACTCTATTTTCCCATCAGGAAGAAGAATTAACCACAGGCTCAGCCTGCCGCCAGGAACCAGAATAGGGCCTGAGGCAATCCCGCGCTTTTGCGGCCAGCTACCAAAAAAGCGAGTTGAAAAATGGAGCTCAGGGACACTGCAATTCACAAACCCGCAGAGTTATAAATGATAACTCTCATCCACAGATATATTGAGGGAAGGCAACGAAGAGGATTTGAAAGCAAGGCAGAATTGCAGGAAACAGATTTCAGGAGGTAGATTCGAATCGCCTTTAAAGCACATGAAAAGCGGCAAAACGTCGACAATGATGCCCTTGGCCAAAAAGGGCGTATGCGTTTTTTCCTGAATATATTCAGGAAAAAACGCATACGCCCTTTTTGGCCAACCAAGCAACCTGGAAAGGCAAATCAGCGCTTCAAAGAAGTTTCGCTTCCCATCAGTCAAAAGGGTGATGCTGCAAAAAGTGTCAAAACCAGAAATGCAGGACAGGCCATGGAGAAATGGCAGCCTTGCTACGCTGATGGGCGGGATGTAAATTGCCAACAGCCACTCTGGAGAAGTGTATGGTGTGTCCTGAAACATCGAAAAAACACAGCTTAGGGAGCATAGGCCACCTCCACTCATGGGCGTATAAATTGGGAAAACTAAAAATCAGCAAGACACAGGCACCCCAATGTTTAGGGCTGCTATGTTGCCAAGAACCTCCACTTCATGACACCTTAAATATCCCAGGAAAGAGAAAAATGGATAAAGAAGTTGTGGTCCTTATGTACAAAGGAATATCACTCAGACATGAAATCAATGTCATAAGGCTAGTAGAAGCAAGATGAGTGGATTTAGGTATGACGATTCTAAGTGAAATAAGTCACACAGAAAAAGACACTTATCATAAGCTATCACTTATAGAGGGAATGTAAAAACCGCTACACTTGAACTGAATTACAAAACAGAACAGAGTCACACGTTTAGAAAACACACTATGGCTGCTGAACGGGAAAGGTGAGGTGGGGTGATGCATAAAACAAGGGTTTCAAATTCGCTCAGATACTGTTCCATACACCCAATATGTAATAGACAAGACCTACTCCTTGCTCAGTGAACTGGACTCAACACCCCCTATTCACCGCACAAGAATATATCTGACTAGTAAGAATCGTAAAACCTATGTATTGATATCTCTCTGGAAGTGAGCCAAGTGGGTGTAAAGCCGCATAAACACAGCCGTGAAAAGCAGCTAAACCCCATTATAAAAATAAATTACTTTTAAAAACCCGTAAAACAAAGACAGTGAAAGAGAGAGAAATTCTTACAAAATTCGTTCAGGGGCTGTGTTGCAACCTGGATTGACCATATCTAGACCCACACCGGGATGAGACATTAGGTTGGACACTCTTGGGGCTGAGAGGTTGGGTGAGGTTGGGTGAGCAAACGCAGACCCTTTAAAGTAATACTGTGTGGTACCCATCCCATGGGTCCCAAATCTCCAGGTTCAAGGGCATCTTCCTACATCGAAAACATGCATGAGAAACCCAGAAGATGGTACACCGTGTGATTTTGAAAGGTTTCTAAAACGCACCCAATTTCTCATCTCCTTGTGCTCGGGTTCGCCTTTCCAGCTACTTTACTAGCAATCTCCCTACTTGGAGAATCAGCACCTTTAAGCTCCTGTTCCCTACAGGTTGCAATTTGTCCTGAGGATGAACGGGAAGAGGGGCAAATAATGAGAGACTAGATCTACGTGTTGGGACAGGCCCAGGTCACTCTATTTTCCCATCAGGAAGAAGAATTAACCACAGGCTCAGCCTGCCGCCAGGAACCAGAATAGGGCCTGAGGCAATCCCGCGCTTTTGCGGCCAGCTACCAAAAAAGCGAGTTGAAAAATGGAGCTCAGGGACACTGCAATTCACAAACCCGCAGAGTTATAAATGATAACTCTCATCCACAGATATATTGAGGGAAGGCAACGAAGAGGATTTGGAAGCAAGGCAGAATTGCAGGAAACAGATTTCAGGAGGTAGATTCGAATCGCCTTTAAAGCACATGAAAAGCGGCAAAACGTCGACAATGATGCCCTTGGCCAAAAAGGGCGTATGCGTTTTTTCCTGAATATATTCAGGAAAAAACGCATACGCCCTTTTTGGCCAACCAAGCAACCTGGAAAGGCAAATCAGCGCTTCAAAGAAGTTTCGCTTCCCATCAGTCAAAAGGGTGATGCTGCAAAAAGTGTCAAAACCAGAAATGCAGGACAGGCCATGGAGAAATGGCAGCCTTGCTACGCTGATGGGCGGGATGTAAATTGCCAACAGCCACTCTGGAGAAGTGTACGGTGTGTCCTGAAACATCGAAAAAAAACAGCTTAGGGAGCATAGGGCACGTCCACTCATGGGCGTATAAATTGGGAAAACTAAAAATCAGCAAGACACAGGCACCCCAATGTTTAGGGCTGCTATGTTGACAAGAACCTCCACTTCATGACACCTTAAATATCCCAGGAAAGAGAAAAATGGATAAAGAAGCTGTGGTCCTTATGAACAAAGGAATATCACTCAGACATGAAATCAATGTCATAAGGCTAGTAGAAGCAAGATGAGTGGATTTAGGTATGACGATTCTAAGTGAAATAAGTCACACAGAAAAAGACACTTATCATAAGCTATCACTTATAGAGGGAATGTAAAAACCGCTACACTTGAACTGAATTACAAAACAGAACAGAGTCACACGTTTAGAAAACACACTATGGCTGCTTATCGGGAAAGGTGAGGTGGGGTGATGCATAAAACAAGGGTTTCAAATTCGCTCAGATACCGTTCCATACACCCAATATGTAATAGACAAGACCTACTCCTTGCTCAGTGAACTGGACTCAACACCCCCTATTCACCGCACAAGAATATATCTGACAATAAGAATCGTAAAACCTATGTATTGATATCTCTCTGGAAGTGAGCCAAGTGGGTGTAAAGCCGCATAAACACAGCCGTGAAAAGCAGCTAAACCCCATTATAAAAATAAATTACTTTTAAAAACCCGTAAAACAAAGACAGTGAAAGAGAGAGAAATTCTTACAAAATTCGTTCAGGGGCTGTGATGCAACCTGGATTGACCATATCTAGACCCACAGCTGGATGAGACATAAGGGTGGACACTCTTGGGGCTGAGAGGTTGGGTGAGGTTGGGTGAGCAAACGCAGACCCTTTAAAGTAATACTGTGTGGGACCCATCCCATGGGTCCCAAATCTCCAGGTTCAAGGGCATCTTCCTACATCGAAAACATGCATGAGAAACCCAGAAGATGGTACACCGTGTGATTTTGAAAGGTTTCTAAAACGCACCCAATTTCTCATCTTCTTGTGCTCGGGTTCGCCTTTCCAGCTATTTTACTAGCAATCTCCCTACTTGGAGAATCAGCACCTTTAAGCTCCTGTTCCCTACAGGTTGCAATTTGTCCTGAGGATGAACGGGAAGAGGGGCAACCAATGAGAGACTAGATCTAGGTGTTGGGACAGGCCCAGGTCACTCTATTTTCCCATCAGGAAGAAGAATTAACCACAGGCTCAGCCTGCCGCCAGGAACCAGAATAGGGCCTGAGGCAATCCCGCGCTTTTGCGGCCAGCTACCAAAAAAGCGAGTTGAAAAATGGAGCTCAGGGACACTGCAATTCACAAACCCGCAGAGTTATAAATGATAACTCTCATCCACAGATATATTGAGGGAAGGCAACGAAGAGGATTTGAAAGCAAGGCAGAATTGCAGGAAACAGATTTCAGGAGGTAGATTCGAATCGCCTTTAAAGCACATGAAAAGCGGCAAAACGTCGACAATGATGCCCTTGGCCAAAAAGGGCGTATGCGTTTTTTCCTGAATATATTCAGGAAAAAACGCATACGCCCTTTTTGGCCAACCAAGCAACCTGGAAAGGCAAATCAGCGCTTCAAAGAAGTTTCGCTTCCCATCAGTCAAAAGGGTGATGCTGCAAAAAGTGTCAAAACCAGAAATGCAGGACAGGCCATGGAGAAATGGCAGCCTTGCTACGCTGATGGGCGGGATGTAAATTGCCAACAGCCACTCTGGAGAAGTGTATGGTGTGTCCTGAAACATCGAAAAAACACAGCTTAGGGAGCATAGGCCACCTCCACTCATGGGCGTATAAATTGGGAAAACTAAAAATCAGCAAGACACAGGCACCCCAATGTTTAGGGCTGCTATGTTGCCAAGAACCTCCACTTCATGACACCTTAAATATCCCAGGAAAGAGAAAAATGGATAAAGAAGTTGTGGTCCTTATGTACAAAGGAATATCACTCAGACATGAAATCAATGTCATAAGGCTAGTAGAAGCAAGATGAGTGGATTTAGGTATGACGATTCTAAGTGAAATAAGTCACACAGAAAAAGACACTTATCATAAGCTATCACTTATAGAGGGAATGTAAAAACCGCTACACTTGAACTGAATTACAAAACAGAACAGAGTCACACGTTTAGAAAACACACTATGGCTGCTGAACGGGAAAGGTGAGGTGGGGTGATGCATAAAACAAGGGTTTCAAATTCGCTCAGATACTGTTCCATACACCCAATATGTAATAGACAAGACCTACTCCTTGCTCAGTGAACTGGACTCAACACCCCCTATTCACCGCACAAGAATATATCTGACTAGTAAGAATCGTAAAACCTATGTATTGATATCTCTCTGGAAGTGAGCCAAGTGGGTGTAAAGCCGCATAAACACAGCCGTGAAAAGCAGCTAAACCCCATTATAAAAATAAATTACTTTTAAAAACCCGTAAAACAAAGACAGTGAAAGAGAGAGAAATTCTTACAAAATTCGTTCAGGGGCTGTGTTGCAACCTGGATTGACCATATCTAGACCCACACCGGGATGAGACATTAGGTTGGACACTCTTGGGGCTGAGAGGTTGGGTGAGGTTGGGTGAGCAAACGCAGACCCTTTAAAGTAATACTGTGTGGTACCCATCCCATGGGTCCCAAATCTCCAGGTTCAAGGGCATCTTCCTACATCGAAAACATGCATGAGAAACCCAGAAGATGGTACACCGTGTGATTTTGAAAGGTTTCTAAAACGCACCCAATTTCTCATCTCCTTGTGCTCGGGTTCGCCTTTCCAGCTACTTTACTAGCAATCTCCCTACTTGGAGAATCAGCACCTTTAAGCTCCTGTTCCCTACAGGTTGCAATTTGTCCTGAGGATGAACGGGAAGAGGGGCAAATAATGAGAGACTAGATCTACGTGTTGGGACAGGCCCAGGTCACTCTATTTTCCCATCAGGAAGAAGAATTAACCACAGGCTCAGCCTGCCGCCAGGAACCAGAATAGGGCCTGAGGCAATCCCGCGCTTTTGCGGCCAGCTACCAAAAAAGCGAGTTGAAAAATGGAGCTCAGGGACACTGCAATTCACAAACCCGCAGAGTTATAAATGATAACTCTCATCCACAGATATATTGAGGGAAGGCAACGAAGAGGATTTGGAAGCAAGGCAGAATTGCAGGAAACAGATTTCAGGAGGTAGATTCGAATCGCCTTTAAAGCACATGAAAAGCGGCAAAACGTCGACAATGATGCCCTTGGCCAAAAAGGGCGTATGCGTTTTTTCCTGAATATATTCAGGAAAAAACGCATACGCCCTTTTTGGCCAACCAAGCAACCTGGAAAGGCAAATCAGCGCTTCAAAGAAGTTTCGCTTCCCATCAGTCAAAAGGGTGATGCTGCAAAAAGTGTCAAAACCAGAAATGCAGGACAGGCCATGGAGAAATGGCAGCCTTGCTACGCTGATGGGCGGGATGTAAATTGCCAACAGCCACTCTGGAGAAGTGTACGGTGTGTCCTGAAACATCGAAAAAAAACAGCTTAGGGAGCATAGGGCACGTCCACTCATGGGCGTATAAATTGGGAAAACTAAAAATCAGCAAGACACAGGCACCCCAATGTTTAGGGCTGCTATGTTGACAAGAACCTCCACTTCATGACACCTTAAATATCCCAGGAAAGAGAAAAATGGATAAAGAAGCTGTGGTCCTTATGAACAAAGGAATATCACTCAGACATGAAATCAATGTCATAAGGCTAGTAGAAGCAAGATGAGTGGATTTAGGTATGACGATTCTAAGTGAAATAAGTCACACAGAAAAAGACACTTATCATAAGCTATCACTTATAGAGGGAATGTAAAAACCGCTACACTTGAACTGAATTACAAAACAGAACAGAGTCACACGTTTAGAAAACACACTATGGCTGCTTATCGGGAAAGGTGAGGTGGGGTGATGCATAAAACAAGGGTTTCAAATTCGCTCAGATACCGTTCCATACACCCAATATGTAATAGACAAGACCTACTCCTTGCTCAGTGAACTGGACTCAACACCCCCTATTCACCGCACAAGAATATATCTGACAATAAGAATCGTAAAACCTATGTATTGATATCTCTCTGGAAGTGAGCCAAGTGGGTGTAAAGCCGCATAAACACAGCCGTGAAAAGCAGCTAAACCCCATTATAAAAATAAATTACTTTTAAAAACCCGTAAAACAAAGACAGTGAAAGAGAGAGAAATTCTTACAAAATTCGTTCAGGGGCTGTGATGCAACCTGGATTGACCATATCTAGACCCACAGCTGGATGAGACATAAGGGTGGACACTCTTGGGGCTGAGAGGTTGGGTGAGGTTGGGTGAGCAAACGCAGACCCTTTAAAGTAATACTGTGTGGGACCCATCCCATGGGTCCCAAATCTCCAGGTTCAAGGGCATCTTCCTACATCGAAAACATGCATGAGAAACCCAGAAGATGGTACACCGGTGTGATTTTGAAAGGTTTCTAAAACGCACCCAATTTCTCATCTTCTTGTGCTCGGGTTCGCCTTTCCAGCTATTTTACTAGCAATCTCCCTACTTGGAGAATCAGCACCTTTAAGCTCCTGTTCCCTACAGGTTGCAATTTGTCCTGAGGATGAACGGGAAGAGGGGCAACCAATGAGAGACTAGATCTAGGTGTTGGGACAGGCCCAGGTCACTCTATTTTCCCATCAGGAAGAAGAATTAACCACAGGCTCAGCCTGCCGCCAGGAACCAGAATAGGGCCTGAGGCAATCCCGCGCTTTTGCGGCCAGCTACCAAAAAAGCGAGTTGAAAAATGGAGCTCAGGGACACTGCAATTCACAAACCCGCAGAGTTATAAATGATAACTCTCATCCACAGATATATTGAGGGAAGGCAACGAAGAGGATTTGAAAGCAAGGCAGAATTGCAGGAAACAGGTTCAGGAGGTAGATTCGAATCGCCTTTAAAGCACATGAAAAGCGGCAAAACGTCGACAATGATGCCCTTGGCCAAAAAAGGCGTATGCGTTTTTTCCTGAATATATTCAGGAAAAAACGCATACGCCCTTTTTGGCCAACCAAGCAACCTGGAAAGGCAAATCAGCGCTTCAAAGAAGTTTCGCTTCCCATCGGTCAAAAGGGTCATGCTGCAAAAAGTGTCAAAACCAGAAATGCAGGACAGGCCATGGAGAAATGGCAGCCTTGCTACGCTGATGGGCGGGATGTAAATTGCCAACAGCCACTATGGAGAAGTGTACGGTGTGTCCTGAAACATCGAAAAAACACAGCTTAGGGAGCATAGGGCACGACCACTCATGGGAGTATAAATTGGGAAAACTAAAAATCAGCAAGACACAGGCACCCCAATGTTTAGGGCTGCTATGTTGACAAGAACCTCCACTTCATGACACCTTAAATATCCCAGGAAAGAGAAAAATGGATAAAGAAGTTGTGGTCCTTATGTACAAAGGAATATCACTCAGACATGAAATCAATGTCATAAGGCTAGTAGAAGCAAGATGAGTGGATTTAGGTATGACGATTCTAAGTGAAATAAGTCACACAGAAAAAGACACTTATCATAAGCTATCACTTATAGAGGGAATGTAAAAACCGCTACACTTGAACTGAATTACAAAACAGAACAGAGTCACACGTTTAGAAAACACACTATGGCTGCTTAACGGGAAAGGTGAGGTGGGGTGATGCATAAAACAAGGGTTTCAAATTCGCTCAGATACTGTTCCATACACCCAATATGTAATAGACAAGACCTACTCCTTGCTCAGAGAACTGGACTCAACACCCCCTATTCACCGCACAAGAATATATCTGACTAGTAAGAATCTTAAAACCTATGTATTGATATCTCTCTGGAAGTGAGCCAAGTGGGTGTAAAGCCGCATAAACACAGCCGTGAAAAGCAGCTAAACACCATTATAAAAATAAATTACTTTTAAAAACCCGTAAAACAAAGACAGTGAAAGAGAGAGAAATTCTTACAAAATTCGTTCAGGGGCTGTGATGCAACCCGGATTGACCATATCTAGACCCATACCGGGATGAGACATAAGGGTGGACACTCTTGGGGCTGAGAGGTTGGGTGAGGTTGGGTGAGCAAACGCAGACCCTTTAAAGTAATACTGTGTGGTACCCATCCCATGGGTCCCAAATCTCCAGGTTCAAGGGCATCTTCCTACATCGAAAACATGCATGAGAAACCCAGAAGATGGTACACCGTGTGATTTTGAAAGGTTTCTAAAACGCACCCCATTTCTCATCTTCTTGTGCTCGGGTTCGCCTTTCCAGCTATTTTACTAGCAATCTCCCTACTTGGAGAATCAGCACCTTTAAGCTCCTGTTCCCTACAGGTTGCAATTTGTCCTGAGGATGAACGGGAAGAGGGGCAACCAATGAGAGACTAGATCTAGATGTTGGGACAGGCCCAGGTCACTCTATTTTCCCATCAGGAAGAAGAATTAACCACAGGCTCAGCCTGCCGCCAGGAACAGAATAGGGCCTGAGGCAATCCCGCGCTTTTGCGGCCAGCTACCAAAAAAGCGAGTTGAAAAATGGAGCTCAGGGACACTGCAATTCACAAACCCGCAGAGTTATAAATGATAACTCTCATCCACAGATATATTGAGGGAAGGCAACGAAGAGGATTTGAAAGCAAGGCAGAATTGCAGGAAACAGATTTCAGGAGGTAGATTCGAATCGCCTTTAAAGCACATGAAAAGCGGCAAAACGTCGACAATGATGCCCTTGGCCAAAAAGGGCGTATGCGTTTTTTCCTGAATATATTCAGGAAAAAACGCATACGCCCTTTTTGGCCAACCAAGCAACCTGGAAAGGCAAATCAGCGCTTCAAAGAAGTTTCGCTTCCCATCAGTCAAAAGGGTGATGCTGCAAAAAGTGTCAAAACCAGAAATGCAGGACAGGCCATGGAGAAATGGCAGCCTTGCTACGCTGATGGGCGGGATGTAAATTGCCAACAGCCACTCTGGAGAAGTGTATGGTGTGTCCTGAAACATCGAAAAAAACACAGCTTAGGGAGCATAGGCCACCTCCACTCATGGGCGTATAAATTGGGAAAACTAAAAATCAGCAAGACACAGGCACCCCAATGTTTAGGGCTGCTATGTTGCCAAGAACCTCCACTTCATGACACCTTAAATATCCCAGGAAAGAGAAAAATGGATAAAGAAGTTGTGGTCCTTATGTACAAAGGAATATCACTCAGACATGAAATCAATGTCATAAGGCTAGTAGAAGCAAGATGAGTGGATTTAGGTATGACGATTCTAAGTGAAATAAGTCACACAGAAAAAGACACTTATCATAAGCTATCACTTATAGAGGGAATGTAAAAACCGCTACACTTGAACTGAATTACAAAACAGAACAGAGTCACACGTTTAGAAAACACACTATGGCTGCTGAACGGGAAAGGTGAGGTGGGGGTGATGCATAAAACAAGGGTTTCAAATTCGCTCAGATACTGTTCCATACACCCAATATGTAATAGACAAGACCTACTCCTTGCTCAGTGAACTGGACTCAACACCCCCTATTCACCGCACAAGAATATATCTGACTAGTAAGAATCGTAAAACCTATGTATTGATATCTCTCTGGAAGTGAGCCAAGTGGGTGTAAAGCCGCATAAACACAGCCGTGAAAAGCAGCTAAACCCCATTATAAAAATAAATTACTTTTAAAAACCCGTAAAACAAAGACAGTGAAAGAGAGAGAAATTCTTACAAAATTCGTTCAGGGGCTGTGATGCAACCTGGATTGACCATATCTAGACCCACACCGGGATGAGACATTAGGTTGGACACTCTTGGGGCTGAGAGGTTGGGTGAGGTTGGGTGAGCAAACGCAGACCCTTTAAAGTAATACTGTGTGGTACCCATCCCATGGGTCCCAAATCTCCAGGTTCAAGGGCATCTTCCTACATCGAAAACATGCATGAGAAACCCAGAAGATGGTACACCGTGTGATTTTGAAAGGTTTCTAAAACGCACCCAATTTCTCATCTCCTTGTGCTCGGGTTCGCCTTTCCAGCTACTTTACTAGCAATCTCCCTACTTGGAGAATCAGCACCTTTAAGCTCCTGTTCCCTACAGGTTGCAATTTGTCCTGAGGATGA